>NW_015165883.1:226997-229984 GCF_001447785.1 Gekko japonicus
TTCTTCTTCTTCTTCTTCTTCTTCTTGTAACCAATGCTCCCTCTAAGCTGTGGAGTCTTATGAGCAAAATTTCTACTTTGTGAGCTACTGGCATTAAAGTTGTGAGCAAGTGATTTGCCTACTGCATAAATTAGTTTGCTTTGGAGCCATCCCTTCCTGAGCTAAGACAAAAATGTGTGAGCTTGGAGCTAAAAAAACTATGAGCTAGCTCACATTGACTCAGCTTAGAAGGAACACTGCGTGTAACATACAAATCCTGTGATACTGGTATCTGAGGAGGTCCATATTAGAAGAAGAAAGCAACTGTCTGCTTCTCACTTGACACATATTTGTCTGTCCATTTCATATACCGTTTCTTACCCTTTTTTTCGAGGAGGGCCAGGTATTGTACACTAATTTATAGTACCACTTTTTGCCAGAGATCTTCTACTAGCTATTGGCAACCATATAATTGCTCACCTCGGAACGAATGTTTTGCTTTCTTTCCTTGACTGCAATTTGTGACTGGAAATATCTAGGTTATCCTAATTTAACAACAGCCATTTTTGAGGCTGCCACAGCTGTTACTGGGCCAATGACAGTCAGAGCCCCTTTGTACAGATGAGACCTTCATACCTATAAATAATATGATGTGTAAATGTAGCAAAGAGATGTCTATGGGTCCGTTCAGACGGCTCTTTAGATCTGCACGAGGGACGATTGCCTCACGGATCTAAAGATAATGTCCAGACACAAACATCTGGGAAATGTCCCTCTTCCATGGGCATCCCATTTTGCCGCGCTTCGGAGCCGTACTTAAAAGTTAGCACTATAAATCTGGGGTTTTCGGTTACCTGCAGGACAACTGTGGACTTTCACCCATCTGATTGTCCCACCAGCGCGCAATCCTCCCGTCGGGGTGGTCTGACGTCAGATCATCCCGAGCCGGCGCCGTTTAAAAAAATCTCTACACATGCGCGGATCAACAAGGACTTGCTGTCACGTCTATGCGCATGCGCAAAAAGTTTTTTTTTAAAAAACCCACCATGCACCTCCTTCAACAAGGACATGCTGTGTTGCCTATGCACATGTGCAAAATGTTTTTTTAAATTAAAAAAACCCACTGCACATGCCTCCTTTAGTGGGTTCCATCTAAACAATTCACAACGGAGGAAGGTCACCAGGGGGATGTCTGGTCGTGGTACAATGGATTAAAAAGATCGGGATAAAATTCAAGATGGCATGATGGCGGGATTAGCTGCCCATCTGAATGCACCCTAGGAATACTTAGATAAGGAGCAAGAATGCATTTGACTTCTTGTGTTTTTTTATATATAGTTTATTTATCATTTTCCATTATATAAAGCATACATAACAATACCATTTACATATTTTGGAGTTTACATTACACATTTTCCCCCATCCATCTATCTAACTTTTGCCGTCTTTTTTGGAATACACTTTCTTCCTTCCCTGCTAGTATCATGTTTAGTTTGTCCATTTCTTTTATTCCCAAGATTTTCATTGTTAATTCTTCTCTACTCGGAATTTTATCTGATTTCCACGATTTAGCTACAAGTATTCTGGATACTGTGAGGACATATAATATCACACCTTGATCATTATGTTTAATCCCCTCCGGTAACATATTAAGTAAATACACTTCTGGTTCTAACTTCAAATCTATTTCAGTTATCTCCAATATTATCTGTTTTATCATTTTCCAAAACTTGCATTTGGCTTCTTGTTGATTAGTTGCCGCTGCATTAAGTTTGATACTGCCCTCAGAGGATTGTGTGGGGATTTAAACCTAGATTTCTTTTTAATTTGGGGGAGTCCAACTCTAACATTCTGTACACTAGAGTAGTGGTTTCCAAACTGTGTTCTGGGGGATATTGTTCTTCAGAAGCATATTTTGGGTTCTTTAATTTAGTAATGGGAGACCAGTTTTGCTGACCTTGCTTTGTGATGTGCACAAGAGTGTGACATGCAGCACGGGACATTCTCACTTCATGTGAAGTTACAGTATTTATTTATTTATTTATTTATTATTTCCTTCGATTTCCTATCCCGCTCACCTCCCCCAGGGCTCTGAGCGGCTTACAATTCTAGTTAATTGACACAGTCCTAATCTTGGGCCACATATAGGTAGCTAGGTGACAAGCCTTACCAGTATGGGCTGACAATGTCGGATTGTGCCCTGTGTCAGCTCAGGACGTTGTGTAGAACATTTCCTGGAATCCTCTGCGACGTGTATACCAGTCAGTATGGAAAAGGTTCCCTGGAGATACATAAAGTTTGAAAACTGCTGTGTTCCATTCAGACCCATAGCTACCGTGGGGCACTTGGGGTGATGCCCCCTCCCAAATCTGCCCTGCCCCAAATTTTCCCTGAGCTTTTGAATTTTGGCAGGAGGAGCCTCCTCAGCAACCCGCCAGAACCACACCTCACCACAGCAGAAGGCAGCAACCTTCGCCACTCGCCTGCCTGCCCTCCTGCCTTCCTTTCCCTCACCACCAGTTCCGGCCGGGAAAGCACTGGCTGTCGCAAGGGCCTCGATGCCCTTAGCTGCCGCTTCCTGTGGGTGTCCTGGCCAGTGTTCCCTCTAAGCTAAGTTAGTGTGAGCTGGCTCACAGTTTTTTAGCCTCCGGCTCACACATTTTTGTCTTAGCTCAGGAAGGAGGGCTCCAAAGTAGGCTTGCCAAGTCCCCCTGGGGGGCGGGGAAACCCCCACCCCAGAGGCCCGTTCCCCGCCGCTAGCAGATCAGGCCCCGGGGGGAACCCCACCCCGGCATGCACGTCACCAGGAAGTGACGTTATGATGCCGGGCACGCTGGGGGCGGGGCCACGGTCATCCGAGGGAAAACTCTATGGTTTTCCCTCGGATGGTCGTGAAGCAGATCAGGCCCCGGGGGGAACCCCACCCCGGCATGCACGTCACCAGGAAGTGACGTTATGATGCCGGGCACGCTGGGGGCGGGGCCACGGTCATCCGAGGGAAAACTCTA
>NW_015165883.1:232350-235109 GCF_001447785.1 Gekko japonicus
GAGGGAAAACTCTATGGTTTTCCCTCGGATGGTCGTGGCCCCGCCCCCAGCGTGCCCTGCGTCATAACGTCACTTCTAGGTGACGCTCCAGTTACAGACTGGGTGTCCCCCGATCAGGACGTTTTGGGGCCACGGTCATCCGAGGGAAAACTCTATGGTTTTCCCTCGGATGGTCGTGGCCCCGCCCCCAGCGTGCCCTGCGTCATAACGTCACTTCTGGGTGACGCTCCAGTTACAGACTGGGTGTCCCCCGATAAGGAGATTTTTCAACTTGGCAACCCGACTCCAAAGTAAACTAATCTATGCAGTAGCCGAATCACTGGCTCACAACTTTAACGTGAGTAGCTCACAAAATAGAATTTTTGCTCACAGGACTCCACAGCTGAGAGAGGGTACATTGGTCCCAGCTGCAGCCCAGCAGGGAGCAGAAGTCCACCGGAGGGGCTCCGAGCAGGCCCCCCTGCCGCCGCCTTCAGACCATCTACCTTTTGTCGGCCTAAGGGAGCCGCAGGCAAACCAGCTTTCTCTTCTCTCAGCTGCCGGCTGAGCTGGGGGGGGGGTCGCTTCTTCTCTGGGAGGCCTCTGGGGATTTGGGAAACTTCAGCGCCCGTGGGCAGTGGTTGGGGGGATTTCTGAAAAGAGGCCATCTCGAAGGGCCAGAGCTGCAGAGAGGCCATGATCCAACAGGAGGGGGAGGGGGGGAAAGCAAAGGACCCAGTGTGATCCGGCGGCAGGTGCCCTGAATGTTTCCTCGGAAGTAAGGGTGTTCTCCTTAGCGTCCCCACACCCAGAGGGGAGGTAGGAAGGAAGGGTGGGCTGGGGGGGGGCTCTGTATGGGAGAAAGAGAAATACCCCCCCAACCTGCTGGGAATGCTAAGAGTGACAGTGGGGAGGTACCTGTGGTCTTCAGAGGAGCTCACTGGCTCTTAATTAGATTACCGCTAAGTAGACTGATAACTAATATAATAGTGGAGCTGCGGTGGCTCAAGTGGTTAAGGCGCTGAACTGCAGGCTGTGGAAGGTCGGTAGTTCAGCAGTTCGAGACCCGGGTTGCTGCATGATGGAGTGAGCTCCCATCTCTAGTTCCAGCTCCTGCCAACCTAGCCGTTCGAAAGCAAGAAATCGCAAGTAGATAAACAGGTACCACTTCGGTTGGAAGGTAACAGCGTTCCATGTGCCTTGGTGTTTAGTCATGCCGGCCACATGACCACGGAAATGTCTTCGGACAGCGCTGGCTCTTCGGCTTGGAAATGGAGATGAGCACCACAACCCTAGAGTCGGACTCAACTGGCTTTCGAGCAAGGGAACCTTTACCCTTACTAATCTAATTAAACTCCCCACTCTTGGTTTTTGCCCCCCCCCCAACACACAGAAAACGTCCTAGCTATGGGGCTGCTCCATACTGTGGCCGCTTTCTCTGGGTCCCCTTTAAGTAAATGCAAGTGCACCAGAATCGTTTGCAGCTGTAATTCCGAGTTAAAAATAACTCCCAAGAAGAAAAGTAATAAGGCCCAGAGCCTTCCTTGGCTGAATTCAGTGGTGCCCAACTAGAAATGAATCTGTCACGTCAACCATGGCTTTTCCTTTATGAGTGAAAATGGCAGATTGAATTGGTTTGGAAAGGGATAAAGTAAAAGTGACTCGGGCCACGACCTTCGATGCCAAGTTAAAGACCAGAACAAATTTCAAAAAGGTTGAGTTATAAACCTCAGAAGTGCAGTTTTTCATTGCAGAAGTACTGATGCCACCTTAGCCATAAGCTGGGCGAATGGGATGGCAATAATTTTGCTAAACAGCAGAGACGGGTGTCTGCACTGGCAAATGACTCATATATCTTGAATGGTAAATGTCGAATAGGGGAAATGCAGAGAGGCAAAACGCAGTGTAAGTAGTTGCAGCTAAGGGCCCACAGAAGGGCAAGAAATCTTGTGCTGACTCACTGTGATGGGGAGAATATCTGTTATCAGTTGTTAAATCCATTAATTGAATTGAACATGGCACTTACATGGAAGTGATACAAAATAAGCTTGGAACATTCAGGCCATTTTAATATAATATATCTTCATGTATATTTCTGTTCGTGGCTTACACATCATAGTACATGACATTTTGGGGTGTGGCGTGCAGTTCCTTCTGAGTGTCACCCAAATTGTACGGTCCTTTCATAGACTCGTAGAATCATAGAGCTGGAAGGGACCTCCAGGGTCATCTAGTCCAACCCCATTTCCCTTCTAATCTCATTTTGAGTGAAACCATGAGCACCGCATTTGCTTGTGGTTCATGGCTTGTTCTTTTGCCTTCTAAAACCTTTTTTTGTGGTGGTCTTGCCATATCTGACAACTGAGTCATGCTGTCGGTCTGTTGAGGACGGACTTGTCTGTGTAAACTAGCAGAGGTACGCCAGTGTCTTGCTCAGATAAAGATCCTTCACATTATCCTACTATCTGATCCTTTTAATTGGACATGCCGGGGTAAGGTTACCAGATCTTACAGCCACCGGCAAGGGACGGGGGGGTTAGGGCTGCCAAATCCCCCCGGGGGCAGAACCCCCCCATTTTTGGGCAGGAACGCACAGGAACGGAGCTCCGGCTGGCTCCCAAGTTGGCCACGCCCAGCAGGAACTCATTAGCATAATAGTTCACACCCAACAGCAGGAACGCATTAGGATTGGCTACATTAGGGGCGTGTGGCCTAGCATGCAAAGGAGTTCCTGCTACAAAAAAAGGCCCTGGGTTTTGACCACAAACAAGGTCAACAGA
>NW_015165883.1:237781-238732 GCF_001447785.1 Gekko japonicus
GGCTTGTTGCATGTGCCCGCCCCCTGGGCTCTTTACTGCCGGAGATCCGCTCCTGTGCACTCCTGCAGGAAATGACCCCTATGCACTCTTAACCACTGCACCAAACCGGCTCTCTTCATTATAGAGTTGGAAGGGGCCTCCAGGGTCATCAAGTTCAACCCCTTGCACAAGGCAGGAAATTCACAAATACCTCCCCCTCCACACCCGCAGTGACTGCTGTTCCACGCCCAGAAGATGGCCAAAACCCCCCCAGGATCCCCAGCCAAACTGGCCTGGAGAAAAATGGCTTCCTGACTCCAAAGTGGTGATGAGCATTTCCCTGGGCGTGTAAGAAAGGGCCACGAGAACTAAGCACTGAGGCGACCCTTCCTGCCCTCTCTTCTCGTGATCTACCGAAGTTTGAGTGTTTTCTGGGTTTTTGCCTCTGCAGATATATGAGCCTTTACTTTCCCTCTCCGTTTCTAACACTGGAGTTGTCCCTCTCATTAACTGGCGCCCTTCTCTGAAGCATTTTTGCACAGAGTCAGGCTTTTGCCAAATGAGTCCAGGATGTACACAGAAGGCGAGCCTACCCGATTTATAGGTCAGCCGCATCGCGGAGGAGAAGGGTGTTTAAATGGTTTCGGATAAATAAGGTGACCCAGATGAGAAGGTTGTCATTCTTTCGCCTGCCACGCTGCGATTCAAACTGACGTTGAGGGAACGCTCTGGTGCTCCTGGTGTGACCCAGATTGGAAGTCGTTCTGGCGAGGAATGAAAGCTCTCCGATCATATTCTTATATACTTTTATCATGTACACATGCCAGTGAGAAAAGAGTGTTTCAGCATCTCAGCTGAAACTCCTTCGCTTTCCTTGCCTGTCAAATCTGTTGTTGATATGTTGAATATTGATGTATTGGAGGCCTCTACTCCCCCCCCCCCGCGATTCTTATGCAAGTTCCTTCCTTCCTT
>NW_015165883.1:238782-260211 GCF_001447785.1 Gekko japonicus
CCTTTTTCTTCCATCCTTCATTTCTTCCATCCTTCATTTCTCTCTCTCTCTCTCTCTCTCTCTCTCTCTCTCTTTCTTTCTTTCTTTCTTTCTTTCTTTCTTTCTTTCTTTCTTTCTTTCTTTCGAAAGCCCTTAACTCCTGTAGTAGGAGAGAACGTCATGAGGCCCTGTTCTCATTTAAATGTTAGCTTGTAGTGTCATCAGCTTCACTGGAATCGATGCCTGAGGCGGTTTGAAATGTTCTGCTGTCTCAGCAGGATAGGAGCCACTTGCCCTGTTCTTTGGTTTCAGGTCTAATGAAGGATTAACGGGAGCCAGGTCATGAGCACCGAGGGGCCTTTTTTCTTCTTCACTCCGCTTGATGGCTCCGGCCTGCCTATCTTGATATATAGAGGCCACGATCCAGCACAGAGCTTGGGCACTCTTAACGCCATTGAAACCCATGGGCTGAAGCAGTTGTACAGCCAAATTGGGCTGCTGCGAGTGTATGGGAACACACATACCAGAGTAGCCAGTGTGGTGTAGTTGTTAGGAGAGGCAGACTTTAATCCAAAGAACCAGGTTTGGGTCCACACTCCTCCGCAGGAAGCCTGCTGGGTGACCTTGGGCCAGTCACCTTCTCTCAGAACTCACTCAGCCACACCTACCTCACCAGGTGCCTGTTGTGGGGAGAAGAAGGCAAGGTGATTGGAAGTGGCTTTGAGACTCCTAGGTAAGTTGGGTCTAAAAGCTTCTGCTTCTTCTTCTGCTGCTGCTGCTAGAATCCAATCCAGTATTATCTTAGAGACCAACATGATTTTCAAAAGTCAAAGCTCCCTTCAGAAGATTAGAGTTCCCTCTAAGCTGAGTTAGTGTGAGCTAGCTCACAGGTTTTTAGCCTCCAGCTCACACATTTTTGTCTTAACTCAGGAAGCAAGGCTCCAGAGCAAACTAATTGATGCAGAAGCCAAATCGCTCACTCACAACTTTAATGCCAGTAGCTCACAAAGTAGAATTTTTGCACATAAGTCTCCACAGCTTAGAGGGAACTTTGGAGTTGTCCCATAGAGTTGTCCCCTTCTGAGGAGGCACACATGGCAGACCTAAGAGGGCTCAGTTTTCTGCAGGGTTGCCAGCCTCCAGGTGGGGCCTGGGGATCTCCCACTTTTACAACTGACTTTTTTAGCTGACAGAGATCGGCTCCCCTGGAGAAAATGGCTGCTTTGAAGGGTGGACTCTGTGGCATCCTACCCTGCTGAGGCCCCTCCCCTCCCCAAACCCCTCCCGCTCCCGGCTCCACCCCCAAAGTCTCCAGGTAATTTCCAACCCAGACCTGGCAACCCTAGTTTTCTGGGCCATTCTTGCTTAAGACATGTATTTTAAAATATTTATGAAGTAACATGTACAAAACACAGCACTCAGACCTCTCTTTCCTCTCCTTAGCCATTATGCCTCCAAAACTCTGTGGCTTTTTCTCCTGTCCCCTCATACCCTCATCATCTGTCTTTTACTTAGGACCCTTCTCTTTGTCCTTCCGTGCCATAACAACCAAACTTGTCTAGCCCTCCCTTGTCACAGTTACAGCAGTTCCTTCCAGGAGCGAACATAAAACATCTCCGAAGTCACTGTGCTGTTCATGAGGCAAACACTGTCAGAAACTAAATGCACAGTCAAAGTTCACCCAGTTGGCATCTATCCATGACATAGTAGATGTGGGATTACTCCAGGAAGCAATTACTCCGGTGGACTGGCTTCGGATGCATGATGTGAAAGCTCTATTGACGAAACGAAAGCAATTTTGAAATCCCTGTCGGAGTATACCCTTGCCGGTGTTTGATATCGGAAAAAAATATTGGCCTCGTTGTGGGGACAGAGAGCCAAGTTGACTGGAGGATTCTAGCAGGTCGGAGGCAGAGACGGAACAGAAGGTGGTGGGCCAGAAGCAGAGCTCAGCAGTGGCAAGGTGGTGGGATCTAGCAGAAGGCATCCAGTTGGAGACAGACTGCAGAATCTACTGGGTTTTGAGCACCAATATTGATCACATGACACGATATGAGTTTAGAAGAGAGGTTGGTCAATAGGGTTGCCAGCTATGAGTTGGGAAATACCTGGAGGTTTTGGAGCTTGAGCCTGAAGAGGGTAGGGTTTGGGGAGAGGGCAGGACCTCAGTAGGGTATAATGCCATAGAGTCCACCTTCCAAAGGGGCCGTTTTCTCCAGGGGAACTCCTCTCTGTCACCTGGAGATCTGTTGTAATCCCAGGAGATCTCCAGCCACCACCTGGAGTTTGGCAACCCTGGCTCGACTGCAACTGTAGAAGTCTAGAAAGTCCTGGGCCTAGTTCTGAGAATTAAATCCAAGAGGCCTCTGGAAGAGCAATTCTTCCTCCGAAAGTATTCCTCTGTCTTGTTAGAACAGGAGGGGACCTTTCAACTGAGTTTCCTTTATGTCCTTGCCAACAATCGTTCTACCCACCTAGTTTCTTGTAGTGAAGCACGTCGGGACATTTCTACCTAGAACATCAGGAGAGCACTGGACCTTAGCCCTGCAGAGACTCTGCATCAAGGTTTAGGGTGAGACCAACAGGTATGTGCATATTATATGCCTCTGCACTTGGACAGGCAAGGAAGGTAGCTCATCATCCTCTTGAGATGTATAAAAAGCTATTTGCTGGCATGTGTCATTTGCACCTGCTGCCTTTCTGTGGTGTGCCCTCTAGTCCACCAGAGGGCAGTCACACATCAGTGGGGCAAAGCCATTGGATTCCCTTCCCTTAGCTGCATACTTTATCCTTTTGCACGATTGTTTATAAATGAATATACTTGCATGGCTATTTGAATTCCTGGATTTCCTCTGCCCCCCTTGCATTGATGGCATGCCAATGTTCCCTCTAAGCTGTGGAGTCTTGTGAGCAAAAATTCTACTTTGTGAGCTACTGGCATTAAAGCTGTGAGCCAGCGATTTGGCTCCTGCATAAATTTGTTTGCTCTGGAGCCATCCTTCCTGAGCGAAGACAAAAATGTGTGAGCTGGAGGCTAAAAAACTGTGAGCTAGCTCACACTAACTCAGCTTAGAGGGAACACTGATGACATCACACATTAACCCTTGTTAGGGATACTTTAGGCTGGCCCTGCATTGGGCAGGGGGTTAGACTAGATGGCCTCTATTGCCCCTTCCAGCTCTGTGAGTCTATGGTTCTATCTTCCATGCTGCATCCACTAAATTTGTTTCAGTAGTTTGATGCAGCCATTTCATGTGGCCCAATTAACGGTTTGTTTGTTCATGTTTTACATTATTTACAAATGTCAGTCTGAACTTTGCCTGCAGCGCTGGAGGGGCATTGCCATTAATTTTGCATCTTGGTCCTGTGCTGTCATGGGTGGAAATCACTATCCTGTTATATTGCTCTTCAGCTTGCAACTGAAGGGTTACCTGTTTGGAAAACTAGAACTAGTGTATCGGGGGAAGGACTGTAGTCTGGCCTTTTCTTGCATTGTAAGTTGCCCTGGGGAACTGTTAGTTTAAAGGTGGTCAATACCTAAGCTACGATAGAAATACATCACCTTGACACACTGGTTTCCCCACTGTCTTGTAGGATTTACCAGACAATTCCAAAATTTGGTGCATGGTCCACTCGATTATCCTCCATAGGAAAACACAATTGGTGGCTTGTATCACTGAGAGTGGGGGGAGGGCTTCTAATGTCCTGGCCCCACTGGTGGACCTCCTGATGGCACCTGGTATTTCTGGCCACTGTGTGACACAGAGTGTTGGACTGGATGGGCCTTTGGCCTGATCCAACATTGGCATCTCTTATGTTCTTATGAGACAGGATTTCGACAGCTGATGACAGACCTTTTCTTCCTCTTGAGAATTTTTTGTTGTGTTCAGTTGCACAGTCGAGTCCGACTCTTTGCGGCCCCATGGACCAGATCACGCCAAGCCCTCCTGTCTTCTGCCGTCCTCTGAAGTTGGCTCAATTTCATGTTCATTGCATCTATGACACTGTCTAACCATCTCATCCTTTGCCGTCCCCGTCTTCTTTGACCTTCAATCTTTCCCAGCATCAGGGGCTTCTTCTCCAGGGAGTGCTCCCTTCTCATTGGGTGGCCAAAGTATTTGAGCTTCAGCTTCATTATCTGGCCTTCCAGGGAACAGTCAGGATTGATTTCTTTTAGGATTGACTGATTTGATCTTCTTGCAGTCCAAGGGACTCTCAAGAGTCTTCTCCAGCACCATAGTTCAAAAGAATCTATTCTTCGGTGCTCGGCCTTCCTTATAGTCCAACTCTCGCAGCCATACATGACTAGCACATTACTTAGGGCTTCCAGCTCTGAGTTGGAAAATACCTGGCGATTTTTGGAGGTGGATTCTGGGATGGAGACTAGGGAGGGTGGGATTCGTGGAGGGAAGGGAAGGGGCCTCAGTAGGATATAATGCCCTCCAAAGCAGCCATTTTCTCCAGGGGAATTGATCCTGGTTGTCTGGAAATCAACTGTAATAGTGGGAGATCCACAGGTGCCAAGTGGAGGTTGGCAACGCTGTAATAAAATTTTAAGTTCCAATAACCTTTATCGGCATAACAATAGCTTTAAAAAGAAAACAGTAAAAATGAGCCCATATGCCAACCAATAGGAACAGAGTGCAGCGATTTGTAACACAAGAATAATAATAATAATAATAATAACAACAACAACAACAACAACAACAACAACAACGACAACAACAACAACAACAACAATAATAGGGCGAGGTGATAATAGTTCAGAAAAGGAATCTCGAATATCACAGTAATTAAAACAGACTTGCAGTTAAGAAAGTAACTATCCGGAGAGGGAACATAGGTAAAGGAAAAGGTTCCCTTGCTCAAAAGCCAGTCGAATCTGACTCTAGGGTTGCGGTGCTCATCTCCGTTTCCAAGCCGAAGAGCCAGCGCTGTCCGAAGACATTTCCATGGTCATGTGGCCGGCATGACTAAACACCAAGGCGCACGGAACGCTGTTACCTTCCCACCGAAGTGGTACCTATTTATCTACTTGCAGTTTCTTGCTTTCGAACTGCTAGGTTGGCAGGAGCTGGAACTAGAGACGGGAGCTCACTCCGTCATGTGGCACACCCGAGTCTTTACTGCATGCAGTTAGCCAGAGAGAGGGCCTTTCATACATTAGCAGCATTTTCTAGGGGCAAGTTCTGTGTGTCTCCATCCCAAATCACTCCAGTAGTGCTTAGAAATCAAGCACTGCAAGGCAAGAGCCCATCATGCAGGTACTTACTAACCAATTCCTAACAAACTGAGAGGGCAGGTGGTGAGCAGGTGGGGAGGACCCATGTGACTAGCTTGTCCATATGGCTTCAGATTTTCAAATGATCCCATAGTAACATGGGGTAAAAGCATGACTTTGGATGCCTGGGAACGGATGAAGGTGCCCATTCTCACAGGTAAAAGGAGAAGCAAGGTCGTGACAGGTAAGATAATGAAGCAGGAGAAGAGGCAGATAAATTCATTTATAGGAGACAACATGTTGGGAAAATGAACATTGTTCTTGTTAGAGGGAAGGCTATGAATAAAACATGGCAATGCCGCCGTTTGATTCAAAATGTGCAAGCATCAGAAAAAAATATGTATATATAGAGAGGAGAAGGCATAATTAAATCATTCCAAACATATCACTTGCCTTTGAAAATAGAGAGATTCCATTATATTTTGTTTCAACTTTAATTTCGAGATCATTTCACATTAATGCCTACGGTAGATGACAGAATGTTTATTATTACGCGGTGCATAAAGTACTTCATAGTCCATTAAGGTTTTTAATTTGGTATTTCTGATTTAAAAGAAAATGACAGATAAGAGAGAATTCCTTAACATCCTATATAGAAGTTCATATATATGTGTATATTTCTGTATTTATTTGTAGTTTTCTTTTCTCTCCCAAAGAGGACTTGTAGAAGTCCTCTTCCCCCTCCATTTTACCTTCCCAAAACAACAACCCTGTGAGGTAAGTTAGGCTGAGGTCATCTGACAGGCCCAAGGTCACCCAGTGCGCTTCCACAGCAGAGTGGAGATTCAGACCTTGGTCTTCCAGGTTCCAGTGCTCTAACCACTACACAACACCACATATCAGTTTGGTTTGCACACAGTTTAATCAGGTCATTAGACTTTCTCTGGCCCCGTTCACACAGTGAATTTGCCGCGGGAGAGCCACGAATGTTGAGCGGATTTTCCGGCCGCAATCACACCGCAACATCTGGCGGGCGTAGCGCACCCGTGGCCAACCCATGGAGTGCCGCCGAAAATGCACGGTTAAAAAATACCTCATCGAAAGTACTGGCAAATGGTTTGCCACGGGCTGCCGACAGACTCCATCCATGTGATCGTGCTGCCATGGCTTTTCCACTCCGGCCGACTTCAGTGAAGTGCACACACTGAGGGACAGAACCGTGGTTTGCCACCAGCGCGTCTGATCGCATTGTCACGGAGCTAATTGTGCCACCACAAATAGCCGCACCTCCCCCCTGCGTTGTCTGGCATGTGTGACCGGGGGGGTCTGTCTGTCTGTCTGTCTATCTGTCTATCTATCTGTCTATCTATCTATCTATCTATCTATCTATCTATCTATCTATCTATCTATCTATCTATCTATCATCTATCTATCTATCTATCTATCTATCTATCTATCTATCTATCTATCTATCTATCTATCTATCTATCTATCTGAAACTAGTGGCATTTCCATCTGCCCTTCTCTCTTAGATTTGAGACATTAAAGTGGGGTGAGGTTGACAGATCTGATTTCAGTATAAGGCCGCTTCATGTATTTATGTGAAATCTGCCTAAAGCTGGAACGAAACATCAGGCTGTAGGAGATTCGGTCACTTCAGAGCCATCCCATCATATCAGGAGACGGATCCAGCTGGACCCTTTCCAAGGGAGAAGGGAGGGGGATCGGAGGGAGGGCAGGGAAGAGGTGGGAGCTGCTCCCCCACATTGGAGTCACGCTTGGCTGAGATCCCCGTTGCCCGACCCCCCCCCCCCCCGGAACATTTTGTATCTAACTTCAGTTGTGATTTGTATTCAGTTTTAACTCACGGGAACTGCTTTGAGAACAAATTTGGGGTTGGGGAAAATACAGTGCTGGATGGATGTATGGATTAGACAGACAGACACATAGAGAGAGCATGTAAATCAAATTAATAAAATACATGAACTGGGGGGGGGCAAGGGTTTGTTTCAGCAGTCAGGAATATGCATGCAAAGAAAATGAACTGACTCCATAACTGGGGGGAAATGCGCAGGGAGGGCAGCCGTGCCAGAAAAGCCCTGCCAGTCCATGTGGATTGACCCCCCCCAAAAAAATCAGGAGTGACTCTTTTGTTGTTGTTCAGTCGCACAGTTGAGTCCGACTCTTCGCGACCCCATGGACCAGATCACGCCAGGCCTTCCGGCCTTCCGCCGTCCTCTGAAGTTTGCTCAACTAGTGTGCGGGAAAGGGCTAATACATCAACAATGGGAATGATCCAGTTTTTAAATACCACTGGTTTTCATCTCTTTCATTCAATTCCACATCTTAGAGCTGCTTATCTTTGGCTGGATAGCATAGAAACCATGTGAAGGATGAGAAAATGAACAGTCAATTTTTAAAAAAAATTATGTAAGATTCAGTCTTGAAAAGAAAGTGATAGATGTATATAGAGATAGATAGATGAAGAGAGAAGAGATTGGATTTATATTGCGCCCTTCACTACCCAAAGTACTCTCACAGCGACTTACAAACTCCTTTCCTTTCCCCTCCCCACAACAGACACCCTGTGAGGTAGGTGGGGCTGAGACAGCTCTTGACAGAAACTCAAGAACAGCTCTGACAGTACTGTGGCTTGCCCAAGGTCATCCAGCAGCTGCAAGTGGAGGAGTAAGAAACCAAACCCGGTTCCCCAGATTAGAGTCCTCGCACTTAACCACAACACCAAACTGATAAATGAGAGACAGAGAGACACACATTTTATGTGTGTCTGTTTAAAATAACTGAAGTGGCTTCTTTAATCAGTGCAATAATTCTGGATACCTGCAGCACAGCATCATGGGTCATAAGTCAATTTCCACCCAAATAGCCTTGCCCGCAGTGCCACAAAGCCCACCTGAGCCACCTCCCAAGAAAGGGAATCATCCACAGTTGACTGAGATACTTTGGAGAAACTTAAAGAGGGCAGTGACTTCCCCCGGCTGTTCTCCTCCTGAGAAGGATACGGCCGAAAATACACCGGAGTCAGCAGCACCAATGCAATTCTGTGGCTCAGGCGCTGATGAAATCTCATTTGAAGCACAGGAAAGATTCCCCGCAAATAAGCTATTTAAATGGGCGGCTTTTCTTGGTAGGACACGAGCCATTGGGATTTTTATCTGTCAAGTCCAGATACCATGTAGGAGTCTCTCAGAAAGGCCTATTTCATGTCAGCAATATTTATGTCCGTATTAAGTTCCCCTCCGCCTTATGCTTCTTAACCTTAAAGGGCAGGCATCTAGTCCGGAGGGAAAGGAACAGTCCGTCTGTCCATCTGTCCCACTGGTCATGAAATATGGTTTGAAACTGGCTAGCCCACCTCACTGAAAATCCAGGATTTAAATATATATATATATATCTGAGGGATCTCTCCGTCTCTAAACCTGGCAGCGTTACATAATCTGTCATTTGATGAATGTGTTCCTGACGGCTTGAAAACAGCAGCGACAGCATCTCTGAGCGTGCAATCTGGTGTGCTAAAATTCTATTTTTGCAGTGGAGATCGTCCCCTGTCAGACACAGAAGTCGGGCATGAGATTCAGGGCCCAACGAGTGAGCCTGATCACATATTTAATCCAATTATTCTGTGCAGACTGGGTTCCCAACCTCCAGGTGTTACTGATATGATATGATATGATAACGAAATCTTGTAAGGGAACAGGGCTTTTTTTGTAGAAAAAGTCCAGCAGGAGTTCATTAGCATAATAGGCCACACCCAATGGCAAAACTCATTAGCATATTAGGCCACACCCTGACAGCACCACTCATTAGCACATTAGGCCACACCCCCACATTACCAGAAGTGTGGTCATCCAGCCACACCCACCTTTCCCTTCTTATTCTGTCTACCTTGTTTGTTGTCAAAACCCAGGGCCTTTTTTTGTAGCAGGAACTCCTTTGCATGTTAGGCCACACACCCCTAATGTAGCCAATCCTAATGAGTGTCTGCTGTTGGGTGTGGCCTATTATGCTAATGAGTTCCTGCTGGGTGTGGCCAACTTGGGAGCCAGCCGGAACTCCGTTCCTGTGCGTTCCTGTCCAAAAATAGCCCTAAAGGGGAAAATGTATCTCATTTAATTATCCAGTAGGTAACAAATCATTAAAGGTGTTTCCTTTGAAGTAAATTGGTCTCAAGTTTTTCTGACGGTACAGCGCTCAATAGACCATTTCACTCAAGGTTTCATCAGATGAGACCTCATACCTTTCGTATTTTCTCTGCAGCTTTTTCCTGTCCCCTCTTCCTTTCTAGGAGCTGCGGTGGCTCAAGTGGTTAAGACACTGAACTGCAGGCTGTGGAAGGTCGGTAGTTCAGCAGTTTGAGACCCAAGGGTGCCGCATGACAGAGTGAGCGCCCGTCTCTAGTTCCAGCTCCTGCCAACCTAGCAGTTTGAAAGCAAGAAATTGCAAGTAGATAAATAGGGACCACTTCAGTGAGAAGGTAACAGCGTTCCGTGCACCTTGGTGTTTAGTCATGCCGGCCACATGACCACGGAAATGTCTTCGGACAGCGCTGGCTCTTCGGCTTTGAAATGGAGATGAGCACCGCAACCCTAGAGTCGGATTCGACTGGCTTTCGAGCAAGGAAACCTTTACCTTTACCTTCCTTTCTAACTTACATCATTTTGTTGTACCGTCAGAAAAACTTGAAACCATTTTACATCAAAGGAAACACCTTTAATCATTTGTTACCTACTGGATAATTAAAGAAGATATATATTTTCCCTTACAAGATTTCGTTATCATATCATGGGTCCCGGTCACACGGGCCGGAAAATGCGAGGAGGAAGCGTGGCTGTTTGCCCCGGAGCAAAATAACGCGCGGCCGCCCGATCACACGTCCCGTCGAGGTCCCGTGGTTAGAAGGTGAGGTGCCGATCATACGGCTATCCTGCCGCACAGCAAAGAAGCGGCGCGTCGCAATCACAGCAGCACTAACTAGGCGCCGCTTCTGTGGCAAATGGGCGGTTTTTTAATCTGAAGTTTGTGCACATGCACCATTGGGCGCTTTTGCACATCCTGCAAAGACTTGGGGGGAAAAAAACAACCCTTGTTTGCGACGGAATATCGGCGGGGGCTGGATGTCACGGGATCAGACGCCCGCCCTTGCCCGGAAACCAGTACCTCCGGAAACCAGTACCTCTTAAGTACTAGTTTTTTAGTCCGCATCTTCGGCAGGAAGCCACGGGATAGCCACGGGAGCACTATGCTTCCCAGATGTTGCGGTGTGATCGCGCCCGGAAAATCCGCCTATCAGCCATCTCTTTAGCATGGTAAATGCTCCGTGTGACCGGGGCCATGGTTGTTTTTCCTTACTAAGTTCAGCCTGTACCGTGATCTCTCATCCTTGACTTCAAGCTCCAGGTGGTGGCTGGAGATCTCCCGGAATTACAACTGATCTCCAGGCGGCAGAGATGAGTTCACCCGGAGAAAATAGTAGCTTTTGGAAGGTGGACTGTATGGATTTATACCTCAGTTGAGGTCCCTCCTCTCCCCAAACCCCGGCTTCCTCAGGCTCCACCTCCAAAATCTCCAGGTATTTCCCAAACCAGAGCTGGTAACCCTATGTAGATCTCTCTCTCTCTCTCTCTCTTTCTCTCTCTCTCTTAGTCATATCTTTAGCGTGGTAAATGCTCCATGTGACCGAAGCCATGGTTGTTTTTCCATATATATACACAAGGAGCTGGCAACTGTACTCGGAGACAGGGGTCATTTCCTGCAGGAGCTCACAGGAGCAGAGCTCTGGCAGTAAAGAGCCCAGGGGGCGGGCACATGCAACAAGCCCCACCCCCTGCCCCCAGCAGCCCTCAATCAGAGCAAGAAGCAGCCAGGTAAGCTGCAGAGCCCCCCCCCCGGCCCCCCGGTCCTAAACAGTCTAGTGGCACCTTTGAGACTAGGTTTTATTCAGGTACAAGCTCTCCCTCCTCTGTGAGGATAGATCTGCACATTCCCCCCGCTCAATAACTAGCGATCCAAAACAGTCCAGTGGAGCCTTAGCGGTGGGTGTTGCCTTCTGACACACTTCTGGTGATGTCAGGGGGTGTGGCATATGCAAATAAGTTATGCTAATGAGTTATGCTAATGAGCTCCTGCACCTCTTTTTCTATGAAATGACCCCTGCTCGGAGGCCTGACAAGGCATGAACCAAGTAACCCCTGCGGCACTGGGGGACCAGCTAGGGCTTGGCTCTGCTTGCTCGTGGCTGCCAGTGGTCTTCCGAGGTGGCTGGACTCCAGGAACATTCCTAGGACCTAAAATGGCCAGTCTGTCCCTGAGTGTTTCTCCAGAAGGGCTTCTCAATGATCCTTGCAAGCAACACTGCAGGAATGATCAGCGCAATTATCGTAGTTTAGTAGTTGGAACTGTCAGTCAGGAAGTTCTTTAAAAATATATGTTGCCATTGTGAACAGTTTCAATCCCACACTTTCATTGCTGGTGATGCTTATTTGTTACTTTTGTGCAGTATTTTCTCAATTTATGCATACAAGGTATTTCATGTCTATGTTGTATATAATACATATAATGCTGATTTATTTATTGACTCATATATAACATCGGGAAGGAAAACAGGGGTGGGGGGACAGATGTGAGAAAACAGAAAATTGAGTGAAAATAACGATTCACTGACATGGTTTGTACCAGCGAGAAGCAAAATGGAAATACTAACCCAGAAAGGTAGCAAGGTTTGATGGCATCCACATTCCCGTCTCCATATTCAAACTGAGCAGACAAGTCCTAATAACCTGCCCATTTCCCTTTCCCTCTTTATGGTGCAGGGGGAGAGGAGGGGAAAGCTTTCATGGCCAATGGAAGAAGAGAAAGAAAGACTGGCATGTCTGGTGTAGTGATTAAGTGCACGGACGCTAATCTGGGAGAACCAGGTTTGATTCCCCACTCCTCCACTTGCACCTGGCTGGATGACCTTGGGCAAGCCATAGTTCTGATAAGAGCTGTTCTTGAAAAAGAGCAGTTTCTGTCAAGAGCTCTCTCAGCCCCACCTACCTCACAGGGTGTCTGTTGTGCGGAGGGGGAGGGGAAGGAGATTGTCAGCCGCTCTGAGACACCTTTGGGTAGTGAAGGGCGGGGTATAAATCCAATCTCTTCTTCTTCTTCCTCTAATCTGGGAGAACCGGGTTTGATTCCCCACTCCTCCACTTGCACCTGGCTGGATGACCTTGGACAAGCCACAGTTCTGTGAGAGTTGTCCTTGAAAGAGCAGTTTCTGTCAAGAGCTCTCTCAGTCTGTTGTGGGGAGGGGGAAGGGAAAGGAGTTTGTAAGCCGCTCTGAGACTCCCTTGGGTAGTCAAGGGCGGGGTATAAATCCAATCTCCTCTTCTTCTTCTTGGTCAATGGATTCTTATAGACTCAGTTGACCAATAAGGAAAGCCACTAGGGTTTCCAGGTCTGCCCAGGCAACCAGCTGGGGAAACTTTTAATTTTATAATGTTTATTGAGAAACAAAATTTCAGCTTACATATATACCAATCCATACAAACAGTTAAACCTATTAAGCAACATGGTGCCATGAGTGCAGATACAATTACAATAGTGTACGCGACTAAAACAATGACCGTGAGTACAACTAGAACAATCGGAAATCCTTATCAGAATCATCACCGTATATCATTAATTGATGGCATCACAAAATTGAAAACAAGAAGAGAGAAGGTGTTGTGTCCTGGGAACTGCCACCAGGCGGTGGCCAGGCGTGCAGAGCTTGATTCTTAGAGAACAATAGAGGCTAGGCTTCTAAGGTCCAATAGGGGAACCAATAGAAACCTTGGCGGGAGATTCAAACCCCCCAATGGGATCCAGGGGAGTTCCCTTGGATATGTATATAGTTGGCTTAAAAGCAACACAGGCCATTGCAATGGCAGGTGAGTTCATGTGCCTAGGTTACATACAGGTAATAGGGGGGGAAATTCAGTTCCTCTCTGGGAGATTCGCGCACATGCGCTGCGATGATGTCACCCGGAAGTGACGTCATCACGTTGCGCATGTCGCTGGCTGATGCTCTAGTAATCAGTCTGTAAACTCTATGGTACCATAGAGTTTTCAGGCTGATTGCTAGAGCGTCAGCCCGCGATGTGCCCAGGTGACATGCCTCCAGGTGACATCATCGCACCGGGCACTTTGGGGGCGGGGTTCCTCCCACTGGCCTTTTCTGGACCGGTGGATTGGGAACCCTTTTAGTAGGGAAGCCTCTGCCCTCCCGGGGGACCTGGTAGCCATAAGTTGGGGCCTGGAGAGCTCCTGCTTTTACAGCTAATTTCCAGCTGGCAAAAAGCAGCTCCCCTGGAGAAAATGGCTGCTTTGAAGGGTGAACTCTATGGCATGGTACCATGCTGAGGCCCCTCCCCTCCCCAAACCCCACCCTCTCCTGGCTCCACCCCCAAAATCTCCAGGTATTTTCTAACCCAGGCCTGGTAACCATAGGCTGGGTGGAGAAGCAGGGTCCAGCACTTTGTGTTGCTTTTGCTGCTTACAGAACAGGCTGCCATTGCTGTGCTTGGGGAAGAGGCCTTCTGCTGCTTCCACTGTGCCCTCACAAGGAGAGGAGAAGCAGCGCGGCCTTTCCTTTGCTGCTCCGTGGAGTGGTCGCGCCGCTCGCTCAGCCTGCACACAGCAATCTATCGTCTGTTTGGTCCAGATTAGATCCGTCAGTGTGTTCACTGCACATTTGCAAAGAATGAGCTTGGGGGTCTGAAAGCAACTCGTGGACTGCAGCCATCACTGGAGAGATTGGAGGAGAGGAGGCTGAAGGACAGTTGCTGTGTTGCCAACCTCCAGCTGGTGGCTGGAGACCTCCTGGGATTATAACTGATCCCCAAGCGACAGAGATCAGTTCCCCTGGAGAAAATGGCCACTTTGGAAGGTGGACTCTGTGTCATTATACCCTCCTGAAGTCCCCCCCTCCCCAAACCCCGCCCTCTGTAGGCTCTACCCACAGAATCTCCTGGTATTTCCCAACCCAAAGCTGGCAACCCTAACACTTGCTTGTTTGAGCCCCCTCCTCAGTAAATTCATGGCTGAAAAAGATTTGAATTTAGAATATTCTGTGGATAGTCTTTAGTACCCTAAAGTCTGATATTTGACGTCAGACACCTCTGTTAAAGGCGGGCCACATGAATCTTCAATTTTTACTATCCCCCCTAAAAGTCCTTTTTTAAAAAAACTCCTAGGGATCGCCTTCTTCGCCCCCAAATATTCATGTTTACAAAAATACCAAACCTTGGCTTTTTAAATATCCAGTCCAAGTAATTTCTGTTTGCATAAGACTGAGAACAGCTATGTTTGTAAATGTTTATCAGTGGTTCCTGTAAACTGTGTGCGTGAGCGGCCGTTCATTAACACTGGAAGCCCCGCTCAGCAGCAATCCGGAGCCATGCGGGGTCTCGCATGGCCCATTTCCCAGTTTAAGATTAGAGCAGTTATATTATGCTCAGGATGGGAACGGCTCCACTCAGTGGGAAGGGGGGAGGATAGAGGGAACACTGATATTCATGTATGCCATGCTAAGCTTCAGAGTATGGCTGATTTTGCACTAGAGCTGCCTCGATGTTGCGCCACCGTTTGCCCCGGTACTATTGGTCAATTTCACACCCGAAGCTGTGGGGCTGCCTTTTGACTCACGGCTTCACCCGATTTCCCCCGCAGTTTAGTGATCCATTTTTTTGAGGATATAGTATAGTATAGTATAGTATAGTATAGTATAGTATAGTATAGTATAGTATAGTATAGTTTAGTATAGGAACTGTGGTGGCTCAAGTGGTTAAGACGCTGAACTGCAGGCTGTGGAAGGTCGGTAGTTCAGCAGTTCGAGACCCGAGTGTGCCGCATGACGGAGTGAGCTCCCGTCTCTAGTTCCAGCTCCTGCCAACCTAGCAGTTTGAAAGCAAGAAATTGCAAGTAGATAAATAGGTACCACTTCGGTGGGAAGGTAACAGCATTCCGTGCACCTTGGTGTTTAGTCATGCCGGCCACATGACCACGGAAACGTCTTCGGACAGCGCTGGCTCTTCGGCTTTGAAATGGAGATGAGCACTGCAACCCTAGAGTCGGACTCGACTGGCTTTCGAGCAAGGGAACTTTTACCTTTACCTTTTATTGGGGCAAACGGCAGCACAACATCAAGGCAGCTCTAGTGCGAAATCAGCCAGAGTCTGTGGAAGAATCTTCTTTCAATGAATCTTCTTTTAATTCATCTAGTAGGCTGACCTATTCAGTCTTGCCGTTGGTATGGCACTGGCATCGATATGGCAGTTCTTTATACTTGGCATCACACTAGAACTTGCTGTCCAAATTTCTTTTCCGAAAAGCACTTCTTGTGGCTGACTCAGAGCCCCGGTTCTTCTCTGACTGCATATTTCATAGGCCATAAAATATTTGCAAACACAGAGGTCTTTGAAGGTGGCCATTTTTTAATCTAATCTGACTCACGGAGTTTGTTTAGGTTTCACTAATGCAGCGATCAGCTGGCAAAAGGAGGGAGGCAGGGCGATGACCCGCATTCATTACTTTTATTATATGGACAGTCCACAGCTGTTCACTGAAAGAATAAGAGATCCCACAAGTCCTTTGGGCTGGGATTTGGATGGAGAAGCACTGGATAACTTCAGGCGGTGGGAAAGGAGAGGAAGGGTGAGCCGTGGGGCTTTTTTTCTGGGGGGACGTGCCGGAACAGAGTTCCGGAATCTCTTTGACAAAAATCTTTTTAAAAAATGTTTAAAAGTTCATAAATGTTCAGTATACAGATTGAAAATGACATTTCCCTCTTGAGAATTCCAGAACCTCTTTTTACAGAAAAAAAGCCCTGGCTCAGCTATGACCAAAACACTCTCTCTGTCTCTCTGTCTGTCTGTCTCTCTCTCTTTTTCTTTCTTTCTTTCTTTCTTTCTTTCTTTCTTTCTTTCTTTCTTTCTTTCTTTCTTTCTTTTTTCTTTCTCTCTCTCTCTTTCTCTCTCTTTTTCTTTCTTTCTCTCTCTCTCTCATTTTCTCTCTCTCTCATTTTCTTTCTTTCTTTTCTCTCTCTCTCTCTCTCTTTCTTTCTTTCTTTCTTTCTTTCTTTCTTTCTCTCTCTCTCTCTCTCTCTCGCTCTCTCTTTCACTCTCTCTCTCCTTATTCTTGTATCAGAGATGTGAAGTACTCCATGGCCATGCTACTTGAGTAACACTGGGACTCTAGGCTCAAGGAGAAACAGCGGCCAATGTCTGAGAGGGATCAGCCACATCACTGGCCAGACACGGAGGGTTGCCAGCCCCCTGATCAAGATCAATTCTCCTGGAGAATATGGCTGCTTTGGAGGGTAGACTCTATGGCTTTCTGGCCTGCAGAGGTCCCTCCCCTCCCCAAACCCCGCCCTCCCCAGGCTCCACCCCCAAAATCTCCATGTATTTCCCAACCCAGAGCTGGCAGCCCTACAGACACATCAAGAACACCAGAGCTGGGACATGATTGGATGGAGCTTAGCAGAGCTGTAGTGCCAACATACGGGGAATGGTAGTGTGGCTTTCAGCTGGGCAGAGCTCAGAAGTCTTACATGATATGGGGGAGGAATATGGAGCAGATGTTGTGATCATGGATGGGCACAAACTGGCTCGTGAACTAAAGTTCATGATGAATTTTGGCTGGATTATGGTTCGTGAAGTGAAGTCCGTAGCAGGTCACAAACTTTCCATGAACTTTCAAGCTGTTCACGGAGGTTTGTGCTGGTCCATGAGTGAATACATTTCCAGTTTGGTGTAGTGGTCAGGATCATGGCCTATAATCTGGGAGAACCGGGTTTGATTTCCCATTCCTCCACATGCAGCTGCTGGTGTGACCTTGGGTCAGTCACAGTTCTCTCAGAGCTTTTCTGGAAAGAGCAGTCCTCGAAAGAGCTCTCTCGGCCCCACCTACCTCACAGGGTGTCTGTTGTGAGGAGGGGAAGGGAATGGAGGTGGTAAACGCTCTGAGACTCCCTCGGATAGTGAAGGGCGGAGTATAAATCCAATCTCTTCTTCTTCTTCAGGCAGTCTGTCTCCACTCAATCTAAATGTTTACCAAACTTCAAAACAATGGGGAAGTGAAACTTGGAGGGCATGTAGAGGAGCATCTGGGGGAGGTCCCCTGTGACTTTTATGCCTCTTACTCTCACAGGATTAATTTTGTACAATCATTTTGGCATGTGCATGTTCAGGAGTGTATAGAATGGATCCTGTGCAAGCCAGAGACACCGAAGTCACAGGGTCCTCCAGCTAACTATCCTTTACCTGTTGAGGATTGGATTTACGGGGTCTGAAAAATTATGGCCCCTCAAAGAAGGTGACCCCAGGAAGGTGCTTTCTGGGGAAATGGCTTATCCATCAGTAGGCCTGGGCCCGAGAGCACCCCCATACTCTGGACCTGTTCCTTCATAGGGATCACAGCCCCAAACAGAATGGGTGACACATTAAATCCCAGGTCAGACCTTCCATCCACTGGAGCATTTCTGTCTTATCTCGGGGCAAATTTTACACAAACTCAAACTAGTGTTGTTTGCTTGTTAATCTTAAACGTTTACTCCCTTTTTTTGGTTTATTTAAGGATTGCAGCCTAAGTTTTCAGTTCTGAATAACCTTAATAAGTCCTTCTGAACCCAGTAGCAACAAGTAAACATGTCTTGAATTGGGCTGTAGGAGCCTGTCAGAGGAGTTACGGTTGGCTTCAAAGCCTGGCAGAAAACACTTAACTGATGAATCCGCTTGTATCTCAAGAGTCTCGGGGAGGTAAGACAGAAATTGTTAAGATGATGCCTACATAAATTTCCCCAAACTAATCAAGGAGATGTTGATATTTTCTCTCACAGAAAATTGGCTATTTTGTTAGTCAGTGAACTTGAAAAGGGAGTTAGTTTTAAAAAGCCCAACCCTGGAGTCCAGAAGGAGAAATTGCATTTTGAGTTGACAGTGATAGACGGGAAGGGAGCACAAAACTTTGTTTATACAATCCATGGAGTAATGAGAAGGCATCGTGTTTCCTATGGAGCTTCTTTCCTTCATAGATAATATTATTTCCATAGTCAAACCTTCAGTTACCTTGCTTCATGGATTTATGTCAACAAACAAAAGCCTAATCGATAAAAATTTCTCACATTTCCTGCTCCTGTATGAATATAAATTAATTATGAAACGGGAGGGGAAAAATGGCCATTAGGGTTTTTTTCCCCTACTGTTTACAGGCTGCCCACTGCAATTTATATCTTGAGTCACTTGGTTATTTTCAGTATTGAATATCCCACTATTTCATATATTCCCATTTGAATGACCATATGACATAAGAAGAAGAAGAAGAAGAAGAAGAAGAAGAAGAAGAAGAAGAAGAAGAAGAACTCCTGATGGCACCTGGTATTTCTGGCCACTGTGTGACACAGAGTGTTGGGCTGGATGGGCCTTTGGCCTGATCCAACATTGGCGTCTCTTATGTTCTTACGAAGAAGAAGAATAGGAGGAGGAGGAGGAGGAGGAGGAAGAGTTGGTTTTATACGCCACTTTTCTCTACCCTACAGAGTCTCAAAGCAGCTTACAATCGCCTTCCCTTCCTCTTCCCACAACAGGCACCTTGTGAGGCAGGTGGGGGCTGAGCGAAACCCGAAAGAATGGTGACTGGCCCAGGGTCACCCAGCAGGCTTCATGGGGGAGGAGGAGTGGGGAATCAAACCCGGTTCTCCAGATCAGAGTCCACTGCTCTTAACCACTACACCACGCTGGCTCTAATGCTGTATCTAACCACATGGATCTTAGGCTTTAAGGGCACTGATGTTGTCATAGGGGGTTGCAATTGCCAGCAGCTCTCTCTACTCCCACTGCAGCTTACTGGCCCCTGTGAAATTTTGTTCCTGGGGGTCCACATGGGGCAACGTGCAGCGAGAGGAAGGAATCAGCAAAGTCACCTTCCATTCTTAGGTAAAGGTAAAGGTTCCCCTTGCTCAAAAGCCAGTCGAATCGACCTCTAGGGGGCAGTGCTCGTCTCCGTTTCCAAGCCGAAGCGTCGTAGCTGTCTGAAGACGTTTCCATGGTCATGTGGCCAGCATGATTAACGCCAAGGCATATGGAATCCTGTTACCTTCCCACCAATGCTCCCTCTAAGCTGTGGAGTCTTGTGAGCAAAACTTCTACTCTGTGAGCTACTGGCATTAAGGTTGTGAGCGGCCGATTTGGCTGCTGCATAACTTCATTTGCTCTGGAGCCATCCCTTCCTGAGCTAAGACAAAAACGTGTGAGCCGGAGGCTAAAAAACCTGTGAGCTAGCTCACACTAACTCAGCTTAGAGGGAACACTGCTTCCCACTGAAGCGGTACCTATTTGTCTACTTGCAATTTCTTGCTTTTGATCTGATAGGTTGGCAGGAGCTGGGGCCAGAGACGGGAGCTCACTCCGTCACAAGGCACTCAGGTTTCGAACTGCCAAACTACAGACCTTCTGGTCTGCAGTTCAGTGTCTTAACCTCTGAACCACTGCAGCCCTTCCATTCTTAGGGAAATTCTTTAAATCTTTGGAGCCTGTGGGTGGATTAGGGATGCTTGTTTCATCTCGCATTCTGCTCACCAGTACCAAGCAGGGACACGAGGTTTTGCCTCTCTTTGAAGAGATATAAGGAGCAAACCATGTCTCCACAATGAAAAGGGCTCATGACTTTAAAATATTCAGAGGAACCAACAGAGGGGTCCCCAACGCGCCTGCTGACACCTTACCTGGTGCCTGTGGGTGCCAAGTCTTTTCAGAGAGTGGGTGGAGACAGGTGGTAGCTTTTGCCCAGCACGGCTGCTGATAGGCCTTTGGTGATCTGATTGACGGTGCAAATGAAAACAGTGTTGCTTCTGCAGCAGTTGACACTAACATTGGTTTTGTCCTGTCTCTCCCTGCTCTTCTCTCCCTGCTCTTGGACTTCCTCTGGGTGTGTGGTTGGCTCTGTCTCCCCTGGCAAACGTTTTGTGGCTGTGCCCGCCACCCTGTATCAGAATCCCAAAAGTGCCCACAGGCTGAATAGGGTCAGGGACTCCTGCAGATAGATATTTATAATCATGAGAAGAAGAAGAGATTGGATTTATACCCTGCCCTTCAGTACCCAAAGGTGTCTCAGAGCAGCTTACAAACTCCTTTCCCTTCCCCTCCCCACAACAGGCACCCCTGTGAGGCAGGCGGGGCTGAGAGAGCTCTTGACAGAAAGGGCTCTTTTTCGAGGACAGCTCTTGTCAGCACTATGGCTTGCCCAAGGTCATCCAGCGGCAGCAAGTGGAGGAGTGGGGAATCAAGCCCGGTTCTCCCAGATTAGAGTCCATGCACTTAACCACTACAACAAACTCTTTCAACATTTTGGTACAGGTCTAGATTATATTCTTGACACGGAGCTCCAATCCAGGCTAATCCAGCACAGTTTTATAGATTTTCCTGCTGCCCAACAGCTCCTTATCGTCAGACTCTTGGACAAAGTTAGTCTCAACAACACTCCCTGGCAGTGATTTTTTTTATTGATAAATAAAGATGTTCCAAGCTAAGATTCTTGCTGTGTCAGAACTAAAGAATTTATATTCCTGAATCACACCACACCCCAACACACACCCACACCCATGATAGGATATTTACAGTGCACCCCTAGACCCATAGATCCCTTCTAGGATCCTAGCCTCCCGATAAGTGCGTGCTGGGATCCGTTCGGGCTATTGTCTTTGGAGACGAAGCTCGGGTCCTTTGCCTGACCACGTGTTGATCCGACTGTGTGCGCGGACTTCTCTGGGTGCACAGCAGCCATGCATCAGAATAACAACCTGATCTCAGTACTGGGACAGGGACAACAGAGGGAGGGCTCCTGGAGTTCTGAATTTTCCAATTCAGATTATTTATAATCTATATTAAAAACGCCCTGTATTCCGGTCAGATATTGCTTTGTTGAAGTCCAGCCGCACAACCCTACTTACCATTGCATCCATCAAGGAGATTCCATTTACTCTGTACATTCACTGCAGCTGCCCCATCTATACTGAGCAGGGGTCATTTCGTAGAAAAAGAGCTAGGGGAACTTATTAGCATAACTCATTAGCATATGCCACACCCCCTGACATCAGGGGCCCGGCGGTGGACCTGCAAGGCCAGCGGGAGTGCGAGGAAGCCCCACCAAGGCCCTCCCTGGCCCCGGGCAGGCAGGGGTGGAGAGAGGCG
>NW_015165883.1:260401-295925 GCF_001447785.1 Gekko japonicus
GGGCGGGAACGCACAGGAACGGAGTTCCGGCTGGCTTCAGAGTTAGCCACACCCACTTCAGCCAAAACCTCTATGTGCATGGCTACAGTTTAAACTGCCTTCCCATCCCTCCAAGGGCCAGTTTACCCCAGGCTCCCCACAGCCGCAGGGCGCCGAGGCAAGCGGAGGGTTGTGGCCTAATATACTAATGAGCTGTGCCGTCAGGGGTGTGGCCTATTATGCTAATGAGTTCCTGCTGGGCTTTTTCTACAAAAAGAGCCCTGAATTAAAACTCTTCTGTGTGCCATATTTTTTACATTGTGGTCATTTTTAATTGAGGAGTGAATACTTCAACAGTATACTGCAGGGGCACTTTTAGACTACAAACAGATTATTTTGGGAGCAAGGCTGACCACAGGAGCACTTATTTTACTCTAATTAGCTTATTGATCTAAAGGAAGTACAGTGTGCTACACGGTTATGCAAGCCGAGGGAGCACAAAGTGATGTGTTTGGGGAATGCATTACATTTATACTCTGGGATTATAGGAGGAATGACCTTTCGGATAGCACTCTTCCGGTGTGCAAGCATAATCAATATGGATCGGGACCATCTGTAAGCTTTTATCTGCAATTTTAAGTCAGCAGGAGCTTCTGCAGGTGCCCGCCTGCAAACGGGCAAAATCCATAACTGCCCAGACACCTCTGCCCTCTCCGTTGTGGCTCCTGCCTTGTGGAACGGTTTGCCTGAGGAGGTCAGGAAAGCTCCCACTCTTTTGGCTTTCTGCAAACTATGCACAACTGAACTATTCCAGAGGGCTTAAAAACATCAGAAGAGCCCTGCTGGATCAGGCCAATAGCTCATCCAGTCTGGCATCGTGTCTCACACAGGGGCCAACCAGTTCCTCTGGTTGGCCAACCACAGGGCACAGAGGCTGAGGCCTTCCCCTGCTAAGGATATCAGAAGAGCCCTGCTGTATCAGACCAGTGGTCCATGGAGTCCAACTTCCTGTCTCACACAGTGGCCAACCTAGGGTTGCCAGGTCCCCTCAAAGTCCCCAGTGGGGGGCTTTGGGGGGCATTACTGGAGAGGGTGGGGAATTCCCAACGTGATGACATAACACAGAAATAATGTCATCACATTGGGGAGTGGGGGCTCCTGCCTCTCCCAGGGCAGCATTTAAAGACATCTTTTAAACGCTTTTCAGAAGAGGTGGGAGAGGCACAAAATCTTTCCCAGCATCAGGGTCTTCTTCTCCAGTGAGTGCTCCCTTCTCATTGGGTGGCCAAAGTATTTGAGCTTCAGTTTCATTATCTGGCCTTCCAGGGAACAGTCAGGGTTGATTTCTTTTAGGATTGACTGATTTGATCTTCTTGCAGTCCAAGGGACTCTCAAGAGTCTTCTCCAGCTCCATAGTTCAAAAGAATCTATTCTTCGGCGCTCGGCCTTCACCCGACACTTAACCAACACTGAACTTCATTGGCCACATTGTCACCCACTCAGGGGTCATTTCGTAGAAAAAGAGCTAGGGGAACTCATTAGCATAACTCATTAGCATATGCCACACCCCCTGACATCAGGGGCCCGGCGGTGGACCTGCAAGGCCAGCGGGAGCGCGAGGAAGACCCGCCAAGGCCCTCCCTGGCCCCAGGCAGGCAGGGGTGGGGAGAGGCGGGGAGGAAGCAACTTACCCTCCCTCTTCTCCTGCCTCCTCCTGGCTGAATGAGGGCCGGAAGCGAGGCGGCATGTGCCCCGCCCCCCTGCACCTCACCCGGGGGAACTGTGTTCCCCCGCGTTCCCCCCCCAAATGACCTCTGCACCCACTCACCCAGTTTGCAGCAGTCGTCTTGGAGCTCTTCACAGTCAGCCTTGGTTTTCTCCATCCTGAATAATTTTCTGCAGTGGTAATAGTGTTGCATTGTACCAAATTCCTCCCCCCCCCCCTCCCCAAGTCTTGCTTGGATAAATGATAAAGAGACTATATGCTGCTGGATATAGCTTATTGTAAATTGGATCCTGTTTATGTAGTTTCTGTACCGCCTAATGTTTCTTTTGAATGCTTACGCTGTGCGTCAGTTCTTTGTGGTGGTTCCAGATTTATAAAATCCCAATGCATCCTAAAGCAGAAAACACGGATGGTGTTAGACCCACTCCTTGCCTGGTGGTGGTGGGCAGCCTCCTGCTTTCACTGCAGCCCCCCCCCCACTACTTTTCTCAGGGCAGAAGGAGGAGAAGGGAACAGAGGGACTGTTTGGCATGCACAGAGATGTGACTTCTGGTGAAAAGTTGGTGGTAACATCAAAGCCACCCTGTCACAACCCGGAAAATCTACAGCAACTAATCTACAGCAACCACCCTGCAACACTCTAGGAATTCTCAAGATCTCAACAGGCTGACTAGGCTGAAGCCCAGGGGCCCTACAGATACAGAAATTAAGGTACAGAAATTGTTCTAAGAAACACTGTCACCCCCCTGTGGATTAAAAAACAACAACAAAACAGTTGTCCAAAATGTGCCACATTAGTACAGGAGTCCTCAGCCTTTTTGAGCCTGTGGGAAACTTTTTTTTTGTTTTGGTTTGGGTTTTTTTATGGCATCCGGCCCCATCACTCCTTGGCAAATAGAAGGGGAAGTTGGGGAAGCAGTGACAGACTTCACGTTCCTGGGATCCCAGATCACCGCAGACTGTGACTGCAGCCATGAAATTAAAAGACGCCTGCTCCTTGGGAGGAAAGCGATGGCAAACCTAAACAGCATGATAAAAAGTAGAGACATCACCCTGCCAACAAAAGTCCGCATGGTCAAAGCAATGGTATTCCCAGTAGTCATGTATGGCTGCGAGAGTTGGACTATAAGGAAGCCTGAAAGCCGGAGAATAGATTCTTTTGAACTATGGTGCTGGAGAAGACTCTTGAGAGTCCCTTGGACTGCAAGGAGATCAAATTAGTCCATCCTAAAAGAAATCAACCCTGACTGTTCCCTGGAAGGCCAGATAATGAAACTGAAGCTCAAATACTTTGGCCACCCAATGAGAAGGGAGCACTCCCTGGAGAAGACCCTGATGCTGGGAAAGACTGAAGGTAACAGAAGAAAGGGATGGCAGAGGATGAGGTGGTTAGACAGTGTCATAGATGCAACGAATATGCAATTGATCCAACTCCAGAGGACGACGGAGGACAGGAGGGCCTGGCGTGATGTGCTCCATGGGGTCGCGAAGAGTCGGACTTGGCTGTGTGACTGAAAAACAGCAAAAAGGGCAACTTTTGACTCCCAGCACAAGGTGATGGGCAGAACCCCAAAATGGCCGCCGTGGGAGGCAGAACTACCCACCCAGAGGAAGCCCAATTTCAGGAGAGAAGAGGAGTACATTTTAAATAGAACACTGGGGAAAGAGGAGTCAGAGAGAGCATGTAGAGGCAGCTGTTGCTGAAATGTTATTTTAATCTGCACAGCCAATCCGATCTCAAATGGGGCAGGACTCCACCTGGTCTCGCCCACTTTGTAGAACACCTGGTGGGCACCGGGAAATGTGCTGGTAGGTGCCCTAGTGCCCCTGGGCATCACGTTGGGAACTTCTGCACTGGCATGTGCCAGGCACTTTCCCTCCCTCCATTAGATTTTGTGTGCACCTGTGCAATGAGAGTCCCTTGGACTGCAAGAAGAACAAATCAGTCAATCCTCAAAGAAATCAACCCTGACTGTTCCCTGGAAGGCCAGATAATGAAACCGAAGCTCAAATACTTTGGCTACCAAATGAGAAGGGAGCACTCACTGGAGAAGACCCTGATGCTGGGAAAGATTGAAGGTCAAAGAAGACGGGGATGGCAAAGGATGAGATGGTTAGACAGTGTCACAGATGCAATGAACATGAAGTTGAGCCCACTTCAGAGGACGGCGGAAGACAGGAAGGCCTGGCGGGATCTGGTCCATGGGGTCACGAAGAGTCGGACTCGACTGTGCAACTGACAACAAAAGTGCAATGTGTGCGTGCAAGAGTCTCTCCCCCACAAGTCTATCTGTGCAGAACTGAGATGTCCCTCAAGACAACTGTTCAACAGTAATTCATACTCCCCCCCATATGTAAATATCACATAGTGCTCTTTTATCTCTCCTATGTGGCCTAATAACAATTCTCACTATCTTGTTTATTAAATGCAATAGGCATTATAACTTATGCGATTTTGCAATGGGGAATCGTTAAATGGAAGAGGAAGAATCATTTCAATCATGAACGTCACTGGCCTGAGCTTGTTTACTTTCGGGTTGCCAGCTCTGGGTTGGGAAATACTTGGAGATTTGGGGGGTGGGGCCTGGGGAGGGCGGGGTTTGGAGAGGGGAGGGTTGGGGAGGGGAGGGACCTCAGCGGGGTCATAATGCCACGGACTTCAACTTTCAAAGCAGCCATTTTATCCAGGGGAACTGATCTCTGTTGTCTGGACAGAGACTGTCATACCAAGAGATCTCCAGGCACCATAAGGAGATTGGCAACCCAGGCTTACTTTGAAGTCCTGCCATTGAAGGCAAAGCAAATGACAGGGTTTATGTCTTCAGCACATGAGCCAGGTGGTCCTTCGTAACTGGACGCCTCTCGACTACTTGAGAGTAGGAATAGCTGACTCCCCCCCCCCCCCCCGCCCCCCTCCCGGACAGGGGCTTTGCAATACCCCCCTTGAGCGAGGAAATTAGATATAATAATGGTACAAAATGGCTCCTTTCCTTTTGTTAATTTATACATAGCTTATGGATGCATTTAATTTAGTCTGAAGTGGAGGCGATTGCATTTGGGAATGGCCAGGAGATTAAAATCTTTGTATTGTAATGGAATGGGCTGTGTTTGCACAATTTCCCATTATCATTACACTGTGAGCAGGTTCATGTGGATCCATATTCTCGTCTCATTACAACTTTTGTCACAGGAATATCACTTTTTTTTCTCCCCCGATGGGGGGTGGGGTGGGGGTGGAGAGAGCTGCGGACAGTATGCTAATCTACCCTTCACTACGCAAAGTGGATGCTACTCCTGCTTGAGCAGAATTGATCATGGGCAGTGTTCCCTCTAAGCTGAGTTAGTGTGAGCTAGCTCACAGTTCTTTAGCCTCCGGCTCACACATGTTTGTCTTAGCTCAGGAAGGGATGGCTCCAGAGCAAACTAATTTATGCAGTAGCCCATTCACTGGCTCACAACTTTAATGCCAGCAGCTCACAAAGTAGAATTTTTGCTCACAGGACTCCACAGCTTAGAGGGAACATTGGTCATGGGTCAGTCCCCTCCTGGGTCATGTCTTAGGGTGAAGGCCAGTAGATGCCACTGCTCAGAGTGCCTTTATGTAATGTTTAACCATTTTTTATTGAAAACGTGTACTCTGCTTACTAATGGAGGCTCTCAAGGCATCTTACAAAATCAAACCATCGAATGTGTGAATGAAATAAACGTGGTGTCACTAACAAAAGCCAGGATCACATCACATCATTTATTTATTTCATTTTTTACTCTGTGTTTGTCCCCAGTGGGGACCCAGGGTGACTCGCATCAGTCTCCTTTCCTCCATTTTATCCTCGCAACAGCCCTGATGAGAGCCAGTTTGGTGTCGTGGTTAAGTGCAAAGACTCTAATCTGGGAGAACCGGGTTTGATTCCCCACTCCTTCACTTGCACCTGCTGGATGACCTTGGGCAAGCCATAGTTCTGATAAGAGTTCTTCTGTCATAGTTCTTCTGTCAGAGCTCTTTCAGCCCCACCCACCTCACAGGGTGTCTGTTGTGGGGAGGAGAAGGGAAAGGAGTTTGTAAGCCACTCTGAGACACCTTTGGGTAGTGAAGGATGGGGTATAAATCCAATCTCTTCTCTTCTTCTTCTTCTTCTGTAAGGAGTATGACTGGCCCAAAGTCATCCAATGAGCTTCCACGGTTTGAATGGGGATTTGAAAATGGACATTCATGGGTGAACCCTATTTTCTTGTTTCTAATGTGTAAAGTAGAGCTGCAGTGGCTCAAGTGGTTAAGACGCTGAACTGCAGGCTGTGGAAGGTCAGTAGTTCAGCAGTTCAAGACCCGAGTTGCCGCATGATGGAGTGAGCTCCCGTCTCTAGTTCCAGCTCCTGCCAACCTAGCAGTTCGAAAGCAAGAAATTGCAAGTAGATAAATAGGTACCACTTAGGTGGGAAGGGAACAGCGTTCCGTGCGCCTTGGTGTTTAGTCATGCCAGCCACAAAACCACGGAAATGTCTTCAGACAGCGCTGGCTCTTTGGCTTTGAAACGGAGATGAGCACCGCAACCCTAGTTTCGGACTCTACTGACTTTCGAGCAAGGGAACCTTTACCTTTACCTTTTTAATGTGTAGAGTAGTACTTAGAACTCCATTCTTTGCATTGGACCAGAATATATTTGACTGTAAAAGAGCCTTTATACAACGGTCATGGAAGAAATCAAAGACTCCAGATACATACAGGAATACATAAACCCATCTTACACTGTTGGTCCTTCAAGGTCAGCTGTATTGCCCATTCTGACGGGAAGTGTCTCTCCAGGGTTTCATGCAGCTGTCACCTTCTACATGATTCTTCTAACTGGGGTCATGAGGGGGGTTGGATCATTTCTGCACACCAAACAGATGCTCTACCATGGAGTCCCAGCTCTGGCACATGGACCTCGCTCTCCAACCTGCTTATCTCCCTCAAAAGTTACTTCTCTCCCCCCCCCCCCTTTATGCGAGTCTAATTTCAAAACTAACAGAACGATTTCCAAAGTCAACTAAGAAGCTTTATTCTTCAGTCATAATTGGGTACATTGCCTACTAAACATATCGTGGTACATTTTCCCCATCTTCCAATGAGGCTTGGCAAGCCAATCATTTAAACTGATGGTGCCAAAAGAAAATCCAGCATTAAATGGCTTCAAGGGAAGATGTGTGACACCATCAAAAGGACATTCTGGACTTGCTTAGTTGCACTGTCTGAAAATGTAGCATTTCTAAACTAGACAGAAATTCAGCAGGTAGGTTCTTCGTGCTATGAGACCGAATGGAACCAAGCGACGCTGACCGGGGCAAGTGCAGGAGGTCGAACGAAAGAAACGGAGTCTGCGAACCAACTATGAACATGAGTTCAATCTAAGTGTTTAAATGAAAGGAAAAGAAAGCTCCCCAAACCCCCCACAGAACAGAAAGTGAGGCGAGCGGGGGAGGGATGCCTCCCAAACGCACGTACTTAAAAGCGAATTGGAGGGGGGGAGCAGAAGAAAAAGTGAGTAAAACTGTTAAGAAAGACTTACCAAGGCGATTTAAAGTGTACAAGCGCATATTCAAAGAGTTTTAAAATTTTGGTTAAAGTAATCCACAAAGATGGCGGGGAAGAGGACGGAGGGGGAGAAGCTTTTAAAGGCGAAAGGGACTAAGACCCCAAGACCGGAAGCAACCAGCGAGCTGGCAAAGACATTGGCAGAATCCATGCGCCCTCTGCTGGACCAGATGAATAATCTCAAGCAGCAGCTGTCAACAATGAATCAATGTATCACCACCCAGCAAACACAGTTGAGTGAGACACTTAAAATGATGAATCAAACAGCTGAGAAGGTGAAAGAAGTGGACGCCACTGCACAAAAGGTGAAGAAGAAAGTACGAAAGCTGGAAAAGAAGCAAATATCCATGGAAGATCAGCTGTTACAACTGCAAATGGAAAAAGCTAAATTGATTCTTCGCTTTCAGGGCCTTCTAGAGTCTAAAGGAGAGAATCTGAAGGAGAAGATGAGTGAATTATTTGCCCCAATGACAGAGATGAAGGCGGAATCTTTGCTGAGCGATATGGATGCGTCCTACAGGTCATATTCAGGATATATAAAGAAAAACAATCTGTCTGGGGAAATAGTGATAAGATTTTCGAAGAGATGTGTGAGGGATGCAATCTTGAAAGTGGCCTCTGGAGCTCCTTTGAAAGTTGCAGATAATGCTATCAGAATCCTAAAAGACATTCCATTTCAAATAAGACAAAGGAGAAAGAAGTACAAAGATTTAATTATTTTTCTCCAGACAAATGCAATTGGATACAGATGGCTAACACCAAAAGACGTGATCTTCAAAATCAAGGACAAAAAGGAAAATATTGACTCTGTTCAGAAAGCACGGGAATTTTTGAGAGTCCAGATGGGAGAGCCAGAGGAGGAAGAAAAAGAAGGGATGGACAGTAAGTCCAGCGGCGAGCTGGACTCGGGGTCTTCCGGAGAGGACTCTCTATCAGAGAAAGGGGCAGCCGCCCCTAAAAGTCTTTATAAACTGCGGAAGAGACTGGGCAAGGGGAAATGAAGGCTGAAGGACTCTGAATTGTGTCTTTGAAAAACGTTTGGTGTTTTTTTTTTAAACTAGATGCTTAGGGGTCTTTCAGGTTGAGTGATAGCTAAGATATGAAAAAGATAATACTATAGTTGAATCAGTTCATAATGGGATTAGTGTGATTGAGAGATAACGTGTGCCAAGCTAAGTAGATGATCTCCTCTCTTGGGTTTTTAGATAGTAGTGGGTATCTTTTCTTTATCCCTTAATGTAGTCCCCTTCCCTATTTCTGTTGTAGTTTGTAGTCTTTATAAAAATGCAGTGAAAAGATCCCCTCCTGGGGGCCAAAAAAAGAAAAGAAATTCAGCAGCTGACACTTCCCTCCTCATCCTTCTCTTTTTATATATATCTTGAACGTCAGGACAAGGTTTAACTCTTTCATTTGTGTTCCTCGTGCAGCATTCAAAGGCACCAGCCTTCAGACACACACAACCCCCCCCCCCGAAGAAGAAGAAAAAACAGTTACTCTTTTGCCTGACCAGTTTGATAAGAAAATATATATATACCTTTTTATCCATTGTTCAGGCAAACCAAAAAGAGTAATGGATGGGAATAGTGAAACATGTATACAACAGGTTGATTTGGAAGAGATTTACCATTCTGTTGCCAGGATATCTGGCTATCTATCTGTGGAAATGTCAAGACTTTGCTTAAGATAGGATTTAAAAAGGAACAAACAAGAGTTGGGAAGACAAGAGAGAGAAAAAACTTGATCGATTGAAACTTGTGTGTCTCAAAGTTTCTTCTTAAGAATAAATAACTTCTAGTTACTGGGCACTAACACCAGAAAAAAGTTTGTTTGGGCACATCTTTATCGGTATAGTAGCTCGTCCTTCCTTCCTTCCTTCCTTCCTTCCTTCCTTCCTTCCTTCCTTCCTTCCTTCCTTCCATTTGAAATAAAGATTTTCTGTATCTTTATATAAAATTGGTTCAGGGAACAAAGACACAAGGATCTTTGATACTGGTTGATTGTTCAATAGAACTACATTAATATTATCCAAATTAAGCATTATTAAATAGAATTCTAATCTGGATTAAGCAGCATTAAAACTATCCATAAAAGGAGGAGGAGTAAAAGATTGGATGTATACCCCGCCCTTCACTACCCAAAGGTGTCTCAGAGCGGCTTACAAACTCCTTTCCCTTCCCCTCCCTAAAAACGGACACCCAATGAGGTAGGTGGGGCTGTGTGATGACAGCAACATGGCCTGGGCCTTTCTCTTTCTCCCAGTAAGTCCCCCCCCACCAGTGTTCCCTCTAAGCTGAGTTAGTGTGAGCTAGCTCAAATTTTGTAGCCACCAGCTCACAGACTTTTGTCTTAGTTCAGGAAGGATGGCTCCAGAGCAAACTGATTTATGCAGTAGCCAAATCGCTGGCTCACTCCTTTAAAGCCAGTAACTCACAAAGCAAAATTTTTGCTCACAACACTCCACAGCTTAGAGGGAACATTGGCCCCCCACCCCCCACCAGTTGTCAGGAGGTACCTGGCAACCCTAACTTGATGGTGTATCCCCATGAATGAGTTTTAGTTTGAAACAGGTACATACACAGAGGAGACGGTTACTTCCACCATGGGAAGAGCCTGAAATGGAGCAACCACAGTGTGCTCTGTGGTCTGACATTTCTCTATCTGGGCCTGGATCACCAGTCACATCCAGTAAGCCAGGGGTCCCCGACCTTTCCAAGCCTGTGGGCACCTTTGGAATTCTGACATGGTGTGGTGGGCACAGCCAGAAATGGCCGCCACATAACAGCTGCTGCAGGAGGTGAAGCCAGCCACAAAACGGCTGGCACAGTGAGGATCCTGGTGCTGGGGGGGCAGCCGCTGCCAAAGCCCACTTTCTAGAAACAAAGCAGAAACATTGAGTGGGCACCCAGAAAGGTGTTGGCAGGCACCAGGATCCCCGTGGGCACCATGCTGGGGCTCCCTGCAGTATGCCCTTGTGGCTGTATGAATCGTTCACTACAGGATTGTGCTACTTTTTTCGTTACTTCATTAAAATCTAAAACATACATGCCTGATGGTCAGTTTGTGTGATGAGAAAAGAGCACCCCCCCTCTTGTGAAAAGTCACTGATCTTGTGTGTGTGTGTGTGTGGGGGGACTTTTCACTTCCTTTCCGCTTCCCATAATGGTCACTGGATTTGTTTTCTTCGTTTAGTGGCCCTTCTGCCCAGTAGGGAAGATCTAAAGCGCCTCACACTGCTCTCCCCCCCCTCCATTTTGTCCTCCCCACAGCCCCGTGAGGTAAGTCAGGCGGAGAGTGTGGCAGAGACTTTGATGCTGCCTTTCCACAGTCTTGCTTGAGAGAGTTTACAAATAAAATCATCAATTATTTCGTAAGGCTATAAAAACCAAGCCAGGGACACAAAAACAGCATTAAAATATGCTTGAAACAGGCTTCAGGCCAGGCTATAAAACAGCTAAAAAACATAAAACCTCTAAACAAATCTCTAATTTTAAAAGAAATATGTTGACCTGGCCCAGGCTAGCCCGATCTCATCGGATCATGGTAGCTAGACCACGAGAACATAAGAGAAGCCATGCCGGATCCGGCCAATGGCCCACCCAGTCCAACACTCTGCGTCTCACAGTGGCCCAAACCCAGGTGCCATCAGGAGGCCCACCAGTGGGGCCAGAAGCCCTCCCACTGTTGTCCCCCAAACACCAAGGAGACAGAGCACCACTGCCAAAGACACAGTGTTCCATCTATAGTAAAAAGTAAAGGTTTCCCTTGCTCGAGAGCTACTCATATCCGACTGTAGCATCCATTTCCCCCCCCCCCAAGGGAAGTGGTCTCTGTAGTCTGGAGCAATGTTCCCTCTAAGCTGTGGAGTCTTGTGAGCAAAAATTCTGCTTTGTGAGCTACTGGCATTAAAGCTGTGAGCCAGCGATTTGGCTGCTGCCTAAATTCGTTTGCTCTGGAGCCATCCTTCCTGAGCGAAGACAAAAATGTGTGAGCTGGAGGCTAAAAAACTGTGAGCTCACACTAACTCAGCTTAGAGGGAACACTGGTCTGGAGGTGGGCTGTAATTCTGGGGGACCCTCAGGTCCCACCTGGAGGTTGGCACCCCTAATACCCACAGCAGAGGCCCATCAGTGGCTATTAACCACAAACTGTGGATGGAACACTATTTCTGGGGCATTGACGCTCTGTATTCTTGGTGCTTCGGGGGGCACAGTGGGAGGGCTTCTGAAGTTCTGACCCTGCTGGTGGACCTCCTGCGGGCACCTGGGTTTTGCATGTGTCTGACACAGAGTGTTGGATTGGATGAGCCATTGGCCTGATACAGCATAGCTTCTCTTATGTTCAAACTATACGCAGTAGCATAGAACACAGTCCTCAATAATTTATCCAAGTAACTTTGTGAATCCCTGTATCTGTCTATCGGCTGTAGTAAATTTGACTGAGCCTTCCTTGATTGGAAGGATGATGGGACTAGAAGTCACAAAGGCAGACTTTTTACAGGCTTATTTGATGGCTTCCTGGTCTCTTGTGCTGATAGAATGTGATGAATGCTTCAGAAAGGAAAGAATGGCAAGTCCACTTTTCTTCGCTATTCAGCAGTCATAATAGATAAAGAGATAGCGGAGTGATGAATGCGTGCATACCAGTCACAGGATAATGGCGACTGTAATTGAAGGCAGGGAACGGGGTGGTTAGTAATGGCTGCCTTCTAACGTGAAAAACAACCCCCGGTTATCACAGGATCCTGTTTTAAGGTCCGAGAAAGTTGCAGTGCAGTTCCTGGACACATTTAATATGCTGATTGTGACTAAAGGAGATAAAGCTTATGAGGAAGACATTCGGACTGGATTTTTTTAAAGGGGAAAAAAAACCCTCCAAAACACTGAATTGTTTTCTGATGCCAATAACAGTTTGATAAATATAACGCCCTGCCTTGGTGACTCCATTGCTGTAACAGGAAAAGTGGTTTAATTATTGATATTTTTTTTCTTATAAGCAACTCAAAATAGAACACCAATCTGGACTACTTTTCTTTCCTTTAAGAGAAGTCTAAATATAGTTGCTATTGTAGTTATTTTTAAACAGAGGGCATTAAAGGAAGGTGACAGAAAGACTAAATGTTCTAAGGCGTTGCAGACCACCTCCGCTTGCCAAGTCCAGAGTCACCTTCCCGTGTGTTGCCTGCCGGTCATTTCTAAGAGGAGTAACCGGCCCTTATGGATTAAGAGTCTTTTTTTCAAAGCCTGCCTTATGCCTCAGGACCAGGACTGTATTTCTCAGGCCTTGTGTCTGATGCAGGGCCGGTTCGCCCACTAGGTGAACTAGGTGCTCGCCTAGGGCACGTCAGGGGGAGGCGGTGGGAGGTGAGCAGCAGCGGCGGCCGGGAGGGGGGAGGTGAGCGGCGGTGGCCAGGGGGGAAGGCGAGCAGCGCTGGCCGGGGGGGAGGTGAGTGGCAGCTAGGTGACCCTTCTAGAGAGGTCTCCAGGCCTCGCTGGGAGGTTAGCATCTGTGCTCGCCTAAAGCACAGGACAACCTCAGGCCGGCCCTGGTCTGATGCCTGCCGGGAAAGGCACCCTAGGCGGCTCAGCCACAAGCTTTCAAGGAGAGCTACTCTGAGGAGCTAGTGGAGGGTGGTGGGCTTCCCAGTTCTGCCAAGTAGACCAGCAAGTCTTACGGCAGCAGCCATTCCTTCTCATAGATTCAGGTGGGTCAGCCGTGCTGGTCTGAAGCAGCAGAGCAAAGTCCGGGTCCAGTGGCCCCTTTGAGACCAACAGAGTTTTATTCAAGGTATATGCTTTCGTGTGCAAGCACACTTCCTCAGATACAGCGAAACAGAATTTCATCAAGCCCTACATACAGGAAGACGGGGGGGGAGGCGCCGTCAGGAAGGACCAGTCAGAGCCAAGATGCACCAGTAGATCTGGGACTGTGTCAAGGCCAAGGCCAAGATCAACGACTGGCAGCGAATCAGCACACAAACGAGAGAGCTCACAAACAGATGTGAGAGGGTGGGCCGCTCAATTCGCATACAGCATAACGAAAGTGTTTGACAGATGCAATGGCCAAACAAGCTTAGTTTATAGGATCACCATCTGTTTGAGTTTAGTTTTAGGGGGAAACTCAGTGAAGGGGGGAAAAACATCCCCATCAGAGATTGATGGGTAGACGTACCCTTCTTAACAATGGAATGCTGAGAGTAATTAACAGAGGCCCTGCTACGACACTCCACCCGTCTCCTCTCAAGCGTGGAGGCAACGCTACACTTTCATCAGGCGGTATGCTAATTTGCTGTTCACCCTCTACCTACATGGATGGACTGGCAACTTCCACTTCAATGTATCTGAAGAAGTGTGCGTGCACACAGAAGCTGACACCCAGAATAAAACTTTGTTGGTCTTAAATGTGCCACTGGACTCAGACTTCGTGCTGCTGCTTCAGACCAACACAGCTACATACCTGAATCTATAACTCTACCCGTTAGAGCCTTACTTTTCTCTCATTTAGCTACCTCTTAGGTAAAGATAAAGGTTCCCTTGCTCGAAAGCCAGTCGAGTCCGACTCTAGGGTTGCGGTGCTCATCTCCGTTTCAAAGCCGAAGAGCCAGCGCTGTCCAATGACGTTTCCATGGTCATGTGGCCGGCATGACTAAACACAAAGGCACACGGAACGCTGTTACCTCTTACTTACATTATGAACTTGTACTGCCAGGTCTGAGTTGGGCAATACCTGGAGATTTTGGGAGTGGAAATTGGGGAGTGTGGGGTTTGGGGAGGGGCCCGTAGAGTCCACCTGTTAAAGAAGCCATTTTCTTCAGGGAAAGTGTTCTCTGTCATCTGGAGACCAGGTGTACTTCTGGGAGATCCCCAGCCTCCACCTGGAGGTTGGCAACCCATTTATACCTGTTGTAGATGAACCAGCTGTTTGTCTCATCAGTCAAGGAGCCAAGCAATTTCTGGCATGGAAATTGGTTTGTGAACTGGGACATCACAAACGGTCAACTACTTTTTCGACCCTTGCTTCAGGTAAAAAGGTAAAGGTAAAGGTTCCCTTGCTCGAAAGCCAGTCAAGTCCGACTCTAGGGTTGCGGTGCTCACCTCCGTTTCCAAGCCGAAGAGCCAGCACTGTCCGAAGACGTTTCCGTGGCCATGTGGCCGGCATGAGTAAACACCAAGGCGCACGGAACGCTGTTATCTTCCCACCAAAGTGGTACCTATTTATCTACTTGCATTTTCTTGCTTTCGAACTGCTAGGTTGGCAGGAGCTGAAACTAGAGACTCCGTCATGTGGCAACTCACTCCGTCATGCGGCAGACTCACTCCGTCATGCGGCAACTCGGGTCTCGAACTGCTGAACTACTGACCTTCCACAGCCTGCAGTTCAGCGTCTTAACCACTTGAGCCACCACAGCTCCTTTGCTTCAGGTATCACAGTTTAAAAAGAGGACTCCCCAGGGCCCATTGCTTGCGCTTCTGCAAGTTCTGCCTCTTTTTGGAACGTCCAAAGCAGTTTTCAGGCAAAATGGAAATGGCATATTTGGATGTCTTTATGGATGGTTACGGTAGCTGTAAGTCATCCTACTGAAGACAGCATGCCATGTTCTCAGGAATTAATCTTCCAGCAGGGTTTCAAAATAACATTTTCTTTAAAAAAAATTACAATGTCTGATTCTCCGGTATGCAAATTCAACACCTCTCCAGACTTGTTTTACTAAGGACATGTGAATCCTACAGTTACAGAGCTATATATCTATAGCTCGATACTTAACTGTCGATATACGATGTCCGCTGGTTCTCGGGCTTCAACACCTGAAATAAAGCCTCTGCCTCAGCACATTCCGTAATTGAAGTTTGTTAATACAATCAGAATGTTGCTGATGCTGCCATTTCAAATAATGCAAGTTATCTCAGGCTCTCAACATGAAAATGTCATTATCCTCATCAGTCATGTTGCCGTCTTTCCCCCCTTTTGCAGACAGAATACCGTTTGTAAGTATGCGTGTGTGAGTGTAATTATTTTTTAAAAACACGTTTTTTGTGGTTTAATTAGATCTGCATTACCCCCCCCCCCCACACACACACACAAAATGGTGAACAGTCAACAACTCCCAGCTTGACATTTGGATATTACCCCATCAGCAATCATCTTGATACGCATCTGTCCCATATCATTAATGATATAAAAGACCCACATTCACTTATTTATGATTAATATGAATCATGAAATATTCATCCTTGCAAGAAAAACACAGCATCCATAATAGATAGCCTTGGCCTCGTCGTGTCTGGGATCAGATTTCTCTATAACACTTTTTTTGAAAAATAATTAAAACTGTCACGGATACAACAGATTTTGAAATGCTGTTTCCAGACAAACATCTGACCAAAACAACAACAAAACCCCTTCCATAAAAGTATGACTTTAAGTCCATTGTTCTCCATCATATCTTCAGGGCTCAAGGCATGATACAGCCAAAGTTAACCTCTGGAATCCATGGATGTCACATAGGAGAATCAGCCATGTTAACTCTCTCACTGAAATTGTTGTTGTTGTTCAGTCGCACAGTCGAGTCCAACTCTTTGTGACCCCATGGACCAGCTCCCGCCAGGCCTTCCGGTCTTCCGCCGTCCTCTGACGTTTGCTCAATTTCATGTTCGTTGCATCTATGACACTGTCTAACCATCTCATCCTTTGCCGTCCCCGTCTTCTTTGACCTTCAATCTTTGACAATCTCACTGAAATTACTGGAACCAAAAACATTTAACTCTATAATTCCTTACATCTTTCTTAATGTCCATTTAAAATAATTATTGTAAAATATTTAAAATAATAACTTTGAGAATGTCATACTTTACATTAATCCAAACTAGGTTTAATATTGATTCCAGCATCAAATGCCTACTCAATGGTTTTTTTAATCATCTTACAAGCATCTTACATGTATTATAATGTAATATTTCATCCCTTCAAAAAAAGGCAATAGCAACAGCGTACAGAGATAAAACTCCTGATTGTCAAAAACCACCCAAAGAAGGAGGGGAAAATAACGGCAAGAGAAAAACTTGAAGGGGAGGGGAAATGTAGCTGCAGAACGATTTGGGTCCTTCATAGAATATTTATTTTTATTTATTTATTTATTTATTATTAGATTTATACCCCGCCTTTCCCCGTAGGGCTCAGGGCGGCTAACAAGGCAAGAAAAGGCTTGCTAGTAAAACATCGGTACACTAATACAGTTAAAACAACATGTACAATTTAAAACCACTAAAACAATTAAAGTGCTCAGTAACCAATCATTCCGGAATCTCAGAAACCCAAAGAGGGCGACCACAACCCTAACACACCCCAGCATTCCCAGTAGGCATTGATTAGATGTTAGATGTTAATAATAGTTTTACCCGGCCTCCTAGCCCTAACCTCCCCCAAGATGGTATATAGCCGGGGGGGGGGGCAGTGGGCAGTGGCGACCCCTAACCAAAGGCCTGGTGGAAGAGCTCCGTCTTGCAGGCCCTGCGGAACTGCACTAGGTCCCGCAGGGCCCGGATCTCCTCCGGGAGCTCGTTCCACCAGGTGGGGGCCGCCACTGAGAAGGCCCTAGCCCTTGTGACGGCCAATCTAGCATCCTTGGGGCCCGGAACAGTTAGAAAATTCTGGGCCCCAGACCACACCCTCTGATATTTCTAGGGTTGCCAGTTCTGGGTTGGGAAACATCTGCAGATTGGGGGGGGGTGGAGTCCAGGGAGGGCAGGGTTTGAAGAGGGGAGGGACCGCAGCAGGATTTAATGCCCTACAAAGCAGCCATTTTCTCCGGGGGAAGAAATCTTGGTCACTTGGAGATCAATTGTAATAGCAGGAGATCTCCAGGTGTCACCTGCAGGGTGGCAACCATAATTATATCTGATCATACATGAACATGAATAAGAATCATGAGTGCCTTTCTAACATCTCCAGCTGTGCCAGGTGGCACTATAATGGAATGAGGCATTCTGCGTGGCTGTCTCAAATCCTGCAGCTGAGACAAAGGGAACCAGGAAGTACAAGCATCCATGGTTTTGGGCCACCTGCTGCTTCTTTGTCTCACCTGAAATAGAACTTCTGGACCTAGATGTGCGAGCTGTTCCTGCCTGGGGAGGTTATCATCTCCCCACTGTTCCCTGTCGGAAGACACACAGAAGCGCAGAAGCTAAAAGGAGAAGACGCCACGGTCGAAATGCATGTGGGAATGCTGGCAAGTCTCAGTGTCAAAACGGACAGCCAGGGCGCCTGAAGTTAGAAAAAGTACTTTGGAGGTATCAGAAGCCCGGTAAAGCAGCAAGGATCATGGGAAGCCATTATCCCTGGATGTAAAATTTAGAGAAGCAACAGAGCAGGTCACACTGGCTGTGATACTGCTGAATATGTCAAATTGGTCATTGAGTGCAATAAATTGTAAACCCAGGGAGGGACACATCCAGTCTTGACATTCCTGTGGGCAAAAATGCCTGGCCTAAAGAGTACTATAATATGATCTTGAGACACCTTGAGATAAATCACACACTCGGACCAGAGAGAAGTGGTTGATTTTGCTTGTTCTCAGTGCTGATTGGTAAATGTGCATTCAAGCCATGGCAAAGGGGAAAAGGTTCTAGATAGGTAAATAGTTCCTCAGAACCAACAAGAGGGGAAGGATTGCTTGATTTATTAGTCAGTGGTGCCCAGGAATCGACAAGTATCACCCTCTTGCGCGGAACAATCTGCACTGGTAAGCCCTCTGTTTGCAGGCTCGAGTGACAGTGCTTGTTCTTACCTTTAAGGCCCTCCCTAAAGAGTATCTGAAGGATTGGCTCCTCCCCTGCTATCCAGCCCAACAGGTAAGCTCTGCTGTCTGTGCCCCCACCTGCAGAGCTGAAGTGGGTGGCAGCTAGAGATGGGGCGTTTTCAATGGCCGCAGCGGCACCTCGCCTTTGGAATGCCCACCCCCCCGGACCTCACTTAGCACTTTGTCTTGTTTTACCTAGGCTTTCAATCGGGGGGGGGGGCAATCTTACCAGCCTTTTAATGATCTGCTTCTTGGGGGGGGAGCCAGTTTGGTGTAGTGGTGAAGTGCGCGGACTCTAATCTGGGAGAACCGGGTTTGATTCCCACTCCTCCACTTGCACCTGGCTGGATGACCTTGGGCAAGCCGTAGCTCTGATAAGACCTGTCCTTGGAAAAGAGCAGTTTCTGTCAGAATAAACATAGTTCTTTTGAACTATGGTGCTGGAGAAGACTCTTGAGAGTCCCTTGGACTGCAAGAAGATCAAATCAGTCAATCCTAAAAGAAATCAACCCTGACTGTTCCCTGGAAGGCCAGATAATGAGACTGAAGCTCAAATACTTTGGCCACCCAATGAGAAGGGAGCACTCACTGGAGAAGACCCTGATGCTGGGAAAGATTGAAGGTCAAAGAAGACGGGGACGGCAAAGGATGAGATGGTTGGACAGTGTCATCGACGCAACGAACATGAAATTGAGCCAACTTCGGAGGACAGCGGAAGACAGGAGGGCCTGGCGGGAGCTGGTCCATGGGGTCGCGAAGAGTCGGACTCGACTGTGCGACTGAACAACAGCAAACATTGAAGAGTCACATGAATGGTTTGATCAGTTGGCTAATCTAGCAGGCATAGTGTAAAATCACAAATTCCTTTCGATGTGTATGCATCTCTTTGATCTGAGTCTAGAATTAGACTGAACATCTAGCAGTTTTTAAGTTATCTGTATTGATAATGCATACAACGTGTTCGAAGTCTGAAGAATGTATGATTCATCACACATGTATGACTGTGTGCATTTTAGGAGAAGCGTTGTTTGTTTTCGTATGTCACCGTGACTCTTTTTCACTTTGCCCATTTTTAATTTAAATCTTTTTTTATTAGTTTTCAATAATAAACCGATTACAGAAGCATTGCATACAAAGTGTCATGTGAGATTATAGATATGATTTTTGTGACAACCAGAAGCTAATACAAATGAAAAAAACATCAACCTATGAAATACAGTAAGCGTAGCCATTAGTGTTCGGATTTCTATGCCAGTAATAGTATTAAGATGACAGTGGGCAAGTGTTTCTCTCATTCTATCAGAACCAAGCTACTACTTAATTTGTCTAGACATTATGTGTACTTTGGTGTGGGGTCTGTTATTGGTGAAGTATGTTCAGATATATGGGTTTATCTGAGGCAAATAGATATTCCATGAATGGTAGCCATTTCTTTGCAAATGTAGACGGCTTAGGGTAAAGGTCTGAGTGCCGAAGACTGTCTGTTATCAATTGATCCCATACTTTATTTAACCAACATGTGCAGGAGGGAGCCGTATCTGTTTTCCATTTGGAGGCAATCGCTGTTTTGGCAGCCACAATAAGGCTGGTGATTAGTTCACGATGAACTTTGCCCATTTTTGATGCTGGCGTTCCAGTTCGGTTTGCTTCTTTTCTTTCTTGCCAGATTTATGCCACTTCTACCTTATGTTCCATTGATAATTATGCCCGTGGAACGAAAAGTACACACTTTTGGTGTGTGGGCGGGGAGAACTGATGTGGGGAAGCCACGATGCATAGGTTCTGTTTTCACAATTAATTAGCTTCACTAATCTCACAGCAAGTGTGTGTGCCCGTGTGTGGCCAGCTCAAAGGATCGGGAAGTTGATGATGTGAAGGAAGGACCCGTGCCTGGGAACCGCGGTACCCTCAGCCAATCAGAGCTGACAGCGCTGACCTGGATAGACCAATGGTCTGACCAGAGGTCATTTCGGGGGGGATTGCGGTTCCCCCGGGTGAGGTATGGGGGGCGGGGCCTATGACGAAGCCCCGCCCCTGCTTCCGGCCGCCCCGCTTCTGGCCCTCATTCAGCCAGGACGAGGCAGGAGAAGAGGGAGGGTAAGTTGCTTCCTCCCTGCCTCTCCCCACCCCTTCCTGCCTGGGGCCAGGGAGGGCCTTCGCGGGGCTTCATCGCACTCCCGCCCACATGCGAATGAGTTATGCTAATGAGTTCCCCTAGCTCTTTTTCTATGAAACGACCCCTGGGTCTGACTCAGGGAAAGGCAGCATCATATGCTGAGTCTTTTTCAAGCCTCATTATTTAGGCCACAGGCTTCTGTTACTTGCGGTTTGTTTTTGTTTTAAGATAGCTTTTTGGTAGTGACTTGGCTGATAAATGTATATCATAGCAAGGTACGGAACACAGACCTCTAAGGCTCTAGTGTCTGTACATTGGGTTACATTGGTTTTCGTTAATGTTTCTCCTGTTCGAATTTTGGTTTGTTTTCCTGGGGAGAGGGTGTTGGAATAACTGTTAGCTAGAGCTGCTTCCGGGAGCTGCGGTGGCTCAAGTGGTGAAGACGCTGAACTGCAGGCTGTGGAAGGTCGGTAGTTCAGTAGTTCGAGACCCGAGTGTGCCGCATGACGGAGTGAGCTCCTGTCTCTAGTTCCAGCTCCTGCCAACCTAGCAGTTCGAAAGCAAGACATTGCAAGTAGATAAATAGGTACCACTTCGGTGAGAAGGTAACAGCGTTCCATGCACCTTGGTGTTTAGTCATGCCGGCCACATGACCACGGAAACGTCTTCGGACAGTGCTGGCACTTCGGCTTTGAAATGGAGACGAGCACCGCAGCCCTAGAGTCGGATTTAACTGGCTTTCGAGTAAGGGAACCTTTACCTTTACTAGAGCTGCTTCCACCTGCAAATCAGGCTGGGATTTGAAGCTCAAAATTGTAGCTCAGAATTGGGTGTTTATTGACGTGTGCTTTGTTTTCTGATAAATCTCCTAAGGTTAGATAATAGGTGATCCACTTTCCTTGAAACTGCCACAAATGAGCACAGGGACTAGTCTTTATGGCCTCTTGGACCAGAGCAGAGACTAGACTAGTGGGTTTGGACATGCGACTGAGTCAACCATATCACCTCTAGCACTCAGGAGCATAAAGCACAGCTTATTACTCACTAAACTGAATATCTTCACCTGTCAGCTCACACTAACTTAGCTTATAGGGTCCAGGTAGTCAGCCACATTGGTCTGAAGCAGTAGAAGAAATTTAGAGTCCAGTGGCACCTTTAAGACCAACAAAGGTTTATTCAAGGTATGAGCCACTGGACTCTAAATTTGTTCTTCAGCTTATAGGGAACACTGGCCCTGGTCACATGGCAAAGTTGGTGCAGGAGAGGCACGGGAGTCTCACGGATTTTTCCGGGCGCGATCTCACCCCAACATCTGGGAAGCGCAGTGCTCCTGTGGCGAACCCGTGGCTCCCCTCCGAAGGTGCGGAGTTAAAAACTAGTACCTACGAGGTACTAGTTTCCTGAAACCACGGGACAAGGGCGGGCATCTGATTGCGTTCCTGGTTGACTTACGTGGCATCCGGCGCCCGCCGCTGTTCATCTCCGCAGGTTGCGCAACAGCGCCCAACAGCGCATGCGCACAAAGAGTGATTGCTAGTGCGATCCCGCGGCGTGACTTCTGTGCCACGCTGCAGGATACCTCTCTGATCGGCATTTCCCCCGAACCACGGGACCTCAACTGGGATGTGTGCTCGGGCGGCCACGTGTTAGTTTCCTCCGGGGCAATGAGCCATGCCTCCCCCCCCCCGCAATATCCGGCCCGTGTGACCGGGGCCACTGATCATTTCCTTTGGAGAAAATGGAAGCTTTGGAACATGGACTCTGTGGCACTGGACCCCACTGAAGTCCGTCCCGAAAATCAGCTTTCCCCAGGCTCTACACCCAAATCTCGAGGAATTTCCCAACCTGGAGCTGGTAACCCTGTTTACAAGAGTTCATTTCAATGTAATTTGCAGTCAAGTTACATATTTCTGTCCTTATATTCTCTCTTTATAAACACAGTGAGTCTGCCACCTGTAGCTTTAGCAGCAAGAGTTTGTGTGAATGATATGCAAATGATGCTCACTGAATGCATTAAAGCTGTACAAATACCAGCGGCCTTCAGTTTATAAATCAGTTCCAGCACAGCCCTCTATTAAAAACACAAAATGAAACCCTCCTCCTTTCAAGAAAGGGTTTGGTTTGTAACCCAGTGGAATGGCTATTGGTTGGATTAGGGTTACCAGATGTGCTTTTGTAGCTTTTTGTTTCTCAGTATAGTTTCTTGGGCTTCCAAAAGCTGAAGGTCACCCCCATCCCCTCCAAATAGTTTGAGATTGAGCTCAAGAAAGCAGAGCTGTTTTTTGGGGGGGAGATCAGGAACCAGTTGTGGCTTGTACACTGTCAAAAGTGTGTTTAATGCACAGAGGGAGATAAGTAACACCCTTCTAAGCGTATTGACTTCAATGGATAGAAGGGTGGAACTCTGTTTAGGATTGCATTATTAAAACCCCACTGCAGATGTATATTTATTGGTAGACCCTGAGTTAATAGGTGCTGCTAGATCTTGCTTAATTCCTCATCTTTCAGATAGAAGCAGGGATCATCTGGCTCATAGGATAGTGGTAAAGACAGCAGAATTAAATTTTATAAAGCATTTTATTATGCCGTGGCTCTGCTAATATCAGTTTTTGGTCTGCTTGCATTTATATTCAGCCCTGTCTTAAGGCTCGAGGAAGTTCATGATGCATTATTAAAAGTGAAATTCCAGCCCTCCCTCATTGATATTGGCCTGCAAATGTTAGCTAAAGCAGAATGAAGTTTTTGAACCGACTGAGGGGGAAATGGAATAATGAAACTGGAACTTCTGCAGTCCTCTCAGGAGACGGGGAGTCTTGTTGGTGCTCTTGGAAACCTCTCTCTCTGTTTCTTGCTGTTTGTTTAGGGTTGCCACCTCCAGGTTGGGAAATACCTGGAGACTTTGGGGGGGTGGAGCTTGGAGAGGGCGGGGTTTGGGGAGGGGAGAGACCTCAGCAGGCCACAATGCCCCAGAGTCCACCTTCCAGAGCAGCCATTTTCTCCTGGGGAGCTGTTCTCTGTCCCCTGAAGCTCAGTTGTAATTCCAGGAGATCTCCAGCCACCACCTGGAAGCTGGCAACCCTAGTTTGATGCATAGATAGCACTGATTTCACGGTCACCCACGAGATACTTTGGGCATCAGCTCCCAGGGGCAAGCAGTTCCTGAGAAGGCCACTTTTGGTGGCTTGGCCAATAATTCTCCCTGCCACACCGGGGGGGGGGATGCGCGGGCAAAGTGCGACTTTTGAAAGCCGCACCAAAATAGGCACACGGCGGCGGGATCACACAGATCCCATGAACCGCCGCGCGCTTGCTCCCTGGCACGATCAGATGCCGGAGAGACCGGGGGAAAAGCCACGAAACAGAGAGGGAGGCTGCCAAACGGTGCATGTGTGAGCATGCGCAGTTTGGCCAGGAGCCTTGGATGCGCCGGCAGAAGGATGCGCCGGTGATCCCACGGCTGCGCTTGCCACGGCCTTTCTGGTAAGTCCACCTCTAGGGGTGGTTCTTTTTTGCAGCAGGTTTTCGGCCTGAAGGGCTGGATCGGGGACGGGTGCGCGCCGCTTCCCAGATGCTGCGGTGCGATCGCGCCCGTTTGCTGCGCCCCCGATCCGTCCCTCTCCCGGCCCAAACCCTTACGTGTGACCGGGGCCAATGTTTAGCATCATAACATTTATTATGGGGAGTGTGGCTACCATGTTGCCCATCACCTCCTCAAGAATCCATGAGAAATAAGGAGTTTATTATTTGCCACGGGGTGCCAGTTTGGACGGAACACCTGTGCGGTGGCAGTGGAAGAGTGGCACAGGCCAGTGGAAGAGAGGTAGTAGTCACGGTGACTGAAGGGAACCTCCATATTCAGGGGCAGTGAAGCTCTGAATACCTCTGCTAGGAGGCAACGGCTTGGCCTTGACCAAGACGGCCTGTCCGTTGCCCCTCCACGGGAACTGTTTGGCCACTGTGTGAAACAGTTTGCTGGGCTGGATGAACCACTGGTCTGATCAAGTAGGGCTCTTCTTCTGTTCGTCTGCGAGCTTTTCCATAGTGCAAAGTTCTACGGTTGTCCCTGGACATGTCTGGACTTGTCCGGACTTGTCAGGACTTGATACACTACAGGGGTGAAATTAAATTACATTGAATCATGTTTCAGAAGCTTCACAAAGCTGATGGGTGTGGTTGGTATGTGATTCCTCCTCACTCAGGCATAGTATCAGCGAGAGACAGTTTGGTGTTGTGGTTAGAGATCAGACCAAGAACAAATCCCCTGGAGAAAATGGCTTCTATGGAGAGGGCCCTCCATGGCATTGTACCCCACTGAGATCCCTCCCATCCTCAAACCTCACCCCCAAATCTCCTGGAATTTCTCAACCTGGAGTTGGCAACCCAGTCCTAGGCCTGCCACACACTCCGCCTGCCTTACCTCACGGGGCTGTGGTGAGGACAAAATGGAGGGGGCGGGAGCAGTGTGAGGCGCTTTAGATCTTCCCTACTGGGCAGAAGGGCCACTAAATGAAGAAAACAAATCCAGTGACCATTATGGGAAGCGGAAAGGAAGTGAAGATTCCCCCCCCACACACACACACACAAGATCAGTGACTTTTCACAAGAGGGGGGGTGCTCTTTTCTCATCACACGAACTGACCATCAGGCATGTATGATTTAGATTTTAATTAAGTAAGACCAGGGGTCATTTCGTAGAAAAAGAGGTGCAGGAGCTCATTAGCATAACTCATTAGCATACCTCATTTGCATATGCCCCACCCCCTGACATCACCGGAAGTCTGTCAGAAGGCAACACCCACCGCTCAGGCTCCACTGGACTCTTTTGGATTGCTAGCTATTGGGGGGGGGGGATGGGCAGATCTGTCCTCGCAGAGGAGGGAGAGCTTGTACATGAATAAAACCTGGTCTTAAAGGTGCCACTGGACTGTTTTGGACCGGGGGGCTAGGGGGAGCTCTGCAACTTACCTGGCTGCTTCTTGCTCTGACTGAGGGCTTCTGGGAGCAGGGGGTGGGGCTTGTTGCATGTGCCCGCCCCCTGGGCTCTTTACTGCCGGAGCTCCGCTCCTGTGCGCTCCTGCAGGAAATGACCCCTGAGTAAGACTAAGTTTTGATAGACTAACAAAAAAGTAGCTTAATCCCGTAGGGAACGATTCATACAACCACGAGGGCATACTGCAGGGAGCCCCAACATGGTGCCCACGGGGATCCTGGTGCCTGCCAACACCTTTCTTGGTGCCCACTCAATGTTTTTGCTTTGTTTCTAGAAAGTGGGCTTTGGCAGCGGCCTCGCTGTGCCAGCCGTTTTGTGGCTGGCTTCACCTCCTGCTTCAGCTGTTTTTTTGGCAGCCATTTCTGGCTGTGCCCACCACACCATGTCAGAATTCCAAAGGTGCCCACAGGCTCGGAAAGGTTGGGGACCCCTGGCTTACTGGATGTGACTGGTGATCCAGGCCCAGATAGAGAAACTTCAGACCACAGAGCACACTGTGGCTGCTCCGTTTCAGGCTCCTCCCATGGTGGAAGTAACCATCTCCCCTGTGTATGTACCTGTTTCAAACTAAAACTCATTCATGGGGATACACCATCAAGTTAGGGTTGCCAGGTACCTCCTGACAACTGGTGGGGGGTGGGGGGGCAATGTTCCCTCTAAGCTGTGGAGTCTTGTGAGCAAAAATTCTGCTTTGTGAGTTACTGGCTTTAAAGTTGTGAGCCAGCGATTTGGCTACTGCATAAATCAGTTTGCTCTGGAGCCATCCTTCCTGAGCTAAGACCAAAGTCTGTGAGCTGGAGGCTACAAGATTGTGAGCTACTCAGTAATGTTTTTTTTAAGTGCTTTTGGATTTAGACCTTAATGTAGCTACAATTTTTTTAAAGTAAAGTGTTTACTGTTTGGTATTTATACTTTGTTTTGATTTGGTATCTTTGATGTAGTATGTTGTATGGCTCAACAGGTAGATAGCTGTAAATACATGAAGAAATAGATGTGTTGAGGTAGTCCAGTTTATTAGAATCTAGATTTAATTACTCATATTATCTTAATAGGTATTATTTTAATGTTGGCATCTGAGAAGAATTACCCCCATTCTATGTTTGTTTGTCCTTAATGTTTGTATGTTTTTGAATTTTTTTAAAATAAAATTCTATTTAAAAAAAATTAAAAAAAGATTGTGAGCTAGCTCACACTAACTCAGCTTAGAGGGAACACTGGTGGTGAGGGGACTTACTGGGAGAAAGAGAAAGGCCCAGGCCATGTTGCTGTCATCGCACAGGAAGTGACATCATCAAGTCAGCGACTTCCATGTGGAGGTCTGGTATTTTGGCAAAACCTCTTTGGTAAAACCGACTTCTACCATAGAGCTTTTGATCATATACCAGAATGTTGTCTGGAAGTCACTCATGTGATCATGTCATTTCCTGTGTGGTGCTGGCAATGTGGCCTAGGCCTTTCTCTTTCTACTGGTGTTCAGTTCAGGGGCGAGAAGCCATTTGGTAAATGTGTACATTATGAAGAAATGCCAAGTTTCCTGACACTTGATTTGTTTCCAGATATTTTTAAATTATTATGATTGGTCCTGGAAGTGGCAAAGGAAGGTAGCAAAAGTGCACTTTAAACAAAATCAGTGTATTACATTTTGCAGGATCCCATTTTTGACAATGCCCTGCTGGCATCTGGTGTTTGGCCACTGTGTGACACAGAGTGTTGGCATGGATGGGCCATTGGCTCTTACGTTCCTGTGCAATTCCTGTTCTACTCTGGTCCTGTTGAATCCTTCACCAGAACTGCAGTCAACTTGTGTTTTGCATTGCCTCCCCTCCACTCATGTAACTACATTTAATTTCCTCACAGGTTTTAAGTTATTTTTTTCTTTACTAAGTTGGTGCACTGGTATCTTTCATGTCCTAAAGGTAAAGGTAAAGGTTCCCTTGCTCGAAAGCCAGTCGAATCCGACTCTAGGGTTGCGGTGCTCATCTCCGTTTCAAAGCCGAAGAGCCAGTGCTGTCTGAAGACGTTTCCGTGGTCATGTGGCCGGCATGACTAAACACCAAGGTGCATGGAACACTGTTACCTTCCCACCGAAGTGGTACCTATTTATCTACTTGCAATTTCTTGCTTTCAAACTGCTAGGTTGGCAGGAGCTGGAACTAGAGATGGGAGCTCACTCCATCATACGGCACCCGGGTCTCGAACTGCTGAACTACTGACCTTCCACAGCCCGCAGTTCAGCGTCTTAACCACTTGAGCCACCGCAGCCCCTATACATGTCCTATTCCTCTGCAATTAAAACACCTCAGTTTCTCAGGTTCTCTCCTAGTCCAAGGAGCCTGCTTTGCAGGGTTGGTTTTCTGATGTATTCCCCCCCAGAGGGAGCCAAACTCATTTCTTTTGATTCCCTAAGGTAAAATATCCCCCCCCAATCCTCCTCCAGGGAATCCACAATTTCAGCTGCTCTTGCTGTGTTCTCTGGCTTTTTCTCTCATACAATCAATTTATACTCTCTGGGTATGACCCTGTAAAACTGTTCATGCTATTAAATTCACTACCTGATCTCTCGTTTTGGCTCCACTGCCAGTCAATCTACAATTTAACACTTTGTCTAAGGGACAGGTGAACTAACAATATAGTTTGCATCTGATTTTTTTTCCCCTGAAATTCCCTAAAATTTTTTCCCTCCATTTCCCCCCATTTTCCTAACCAGTAATATATAAGTCCAAAGAGAAAGAGTCATAGGCTGCGGTCACACGGAGAATTTGCCGCACTGACGATACAGATGGTAGGCGGATTTTCAGGGCGCGATCACACCGCAACATCTGGGAAGTGTAGAGCTCCCGTGGCTAACCCGAGGCTTCCCACCGAAGATGCGGAGTAAAAAACTAGTACCTCCGAGGTACTAGTTTCCAGAAACCGCGGGCCAAGGGCAGGCGTTTGATCGTGTTTCCGGTGGACTTACGTGGCATCTGGCGCCCGTCTCCACAGGTTGCGCTACAGCGCCCAACAGCACATGCGCACAAAGAGCGATTGCTAGTGCGATCGTGTGGCACGGCTTCTTTGCCGCGCTGCAGGATACCCGTCTGGTCGGCATCTCCCCCCTAACCATGGGACCTCAACCGGGACGTGTGCTCGGGTGGCCGTGCGTTAGTTTCCTCCGGGGCAATTAGCCACGCCTCTCCCCCGTAATATCCTGCCCGTGTGACCGGGGCCATAGTGGTGTTTCCACAGAGATCCTTCTATTTATCTCCCTATCTAGTATTTTTTTCCTCCCACCTTTGCTCCAAGTGGCTCAGGGCAACATGCATAATTCTCCCATCCTCCAGTTTTATTCCTACAGCAGCCCTGTGAAATAGTTTAGGCTGAAAGCGAGTGTCTGGTGCAAAGTGGGTTTCATGGAAGTACAGCTATTCGAACCCGGATCCTTGTCTGGATGCAGTATTCCCTGCTTGCTTGAACTGTGGAAATGGGCCTCACCCCCACCCTGTATCCACACTGAGTAGTTAGCAAAGAATTATACCAATGTCTAAGGTATGCTTTTTCAACAATCCTTGACTTGTGTGATCATGGAAATTCACACCCTTGGAACTTTATAGTTGTCCCAGTGTGTACAGTCACCAAGGATGTTGTGAAAGAAAAGAGGTCCATAATCTCTCTTCCTCTCTCCTCTCTGCTGGAGCTCTGCTTCTCAGAGGTTGTAAATGTCAGTGGGAGATTGTTGGCTTGCAAAAAAGGCACTCTTCGGAGAGCTGACACTAATCTTGATCCCGAAAGAGCTGTGACGCTGCAATGCTCATGTTTGCAAACATGGGCTTGTCACATTCTCACTTCATAATTAAAAAGTTCTAGGTTTAATGATAAACATGGAGGTATGAATGAGTCTGAAGTAGAGGTGTGCATTTGGCTAAATCTGAGCCGGGAAAGTATCTGAAAAGTACCCTCTTGGTATTTTCTGGATATTATTTCAGCCAGATAGAGATTTGGCCATTTTTCAGCTATCCAAAATGGTTGGTCCCCCAAACAACCCAAAATATTTGGGATTATTCGAGATCACTGGATAGCCGAAGATAAAGGGCTTGGAAAAGGTGTTTAAAGGGACAGCAGTCCTTTTAAATGCCTTCAGAGTCACACTGCTTGCACAGCTTGGAGAAGGCATTTAAAGGGAATACAATCCCTTTAAACACCTTTCTTTTCCTCCATTGGTTTCAATGGAGGATGAGGGTACCGGCTTTGGGGGGGCCATAGGATTGGACCTCCAGTCCGTTTTTTTTTGTTTTTTTTAAAGATTGGGGTGGTAAGGAGAGGCACCAGCAGCTATGCTGCAAATTTAGTGCCTCTACTTCAAAAAACAGCCCCCAAGCCCCAGATACCCCCAGATCGATTCTCCATTATACCCTATGGAGACCATTGTCAATAATGGTCACTATAGGGTATAATGGAACCAAAAAATGTGACTCTTGGATATTTACCAAATCCAAATACCATACCAATATTGGGATTCAGGAACATTGGGAAATACTGATTTTTGGGAGTTCAATGTACCTGAAGCTGAAAAATACTGTTTTTGTGGGGGGTTTAGCACACTCCGGGTCTGAAGTAATTTAGGACTTTATGCATTACATTCAGTGCCTCATGTTTTTGTACAGAAATCTAAAAGCACAGGTGATATGCCCCTGACGCTGCACCCAGACAGTGGGAGCTTTCCTGAATTCCTGAGGCGGCTCTTCCCTTAGCAGTTAATGTTTTAGGAAAGCTAGACGGCCCTTTGAGAACCAGACAAAGGTCACTGGTATTGGCATGTGTTGTAGAACATGATCTGCTCATTAATGAAAGACACCTCCAGTTATCTTAAGACTCGTGCTGTGTGAAATACTATGCTAAACACGTTAGTAACCCAACAGAGAAAGTTCCAATTTATTAATAATCACTGGATTTATGTAAACTAGATTTTTTTTAAAAAAAAATCATGCCTCGCCTGTTCATGAACCCGCCATCTGTGTCGCTGTGATTTCTTAACTAATTGCACCATCAAGCTTGAATTATTTTTTTTGGTCTCCAAACGTTAATAGTACAGGGATTTTGGAGAGTGTGGGAAAGGGTTGGGTTCTTGTTTGTTTGGATGCTTTTGAAAGGGTTTTAATGTCTTTTGATGGCATGGAGAAGTTAGATAAATCACAACGCTGCCCCTCCCCCACGATGCTGTACAGCTTTTGCATTAAGGCAAGACCCCCCCCCCCCCCAATAGCGTTGCTATTAAATCTGCCCTGGAGTTTCTGTGGGGTTTCTTGCATGAAGACAGGCCTTGAATATAGAGTAGCTCTCCGTAAGAACCACTCCAAAATGCACCACTGAAAAGGAGCATGAATGCATAGCTTAAGTATTACTGGGAAACAATCATTTCATTCTGGAGAGGTCTGTAGGTAAGTAGGGTTACAAGTCAGCTCCGCGTTCAGGAGGATTGCCAACTCCAGGTTCAGAAATACCTGGAGATATGAGGGTGGAGCCTGGGAGGGCGGGGTTTAGTCAGGGGTGGGACCTTGGCAGGGTACCGTGACATGCAGCCCGCCTTGCAATGCAGCCGTTTTCTCCAGAAGTGGAATAAATATTTTAAATAAATTAGTAATAAATAAAGAAGTGGTTTATGCGGTCTGGAGATCAGTTTTAAGTATGGGAGCTCTCCAGCTCCAGCCGGTCAACCCCACACACCCTCCCAGATCAGCCCTGCAGCATTCTATGGAGACCAGTGTTCCCTCTAAGCTGAGTTACTGTGAGCTAGCTCAGATTTTTAGCCTCCGGCTCACACATTTTTGTCTCCGCTCAGGAAGGAGGGCTCCAGAGCAAACCAATTTATGCAGCAACCAAATCGCTCGCTCACAACTTTAACACCAGTAGCTCACAAAGTAGAGTTTTTGCTCACAAGACTCCACAGCTTAGAGGGAACGTTGATGGAGACTGGGTTTGATCTGCCTCTTGTATTATTATTATACCTACTTACTTATGTTTATTAGCTTCTATGACCAAAGGTCTTAAGCTCAATGATAAAAGATGAATATACAACATTGGGCTCATAATACGAACTTTACAATAAAAGTATTATTATTAACAACAACAACAACAATAATAATAATTCCATTTATTAACTGTCCTATCCCAGCTTATGCTGGGCTCTGGGCGATGTACCGAAAGGGCCAGATGCCGTAAAACAAAATACAAATCCTAAAAAAAAATACAGTTAATAGAAAAATAAAACCAGAATAAAAATTCCAGATGGCGATTTAGTTTTCTGTCCCCGTTCTGGACTACCTGGCTATTTGGTGGAAGGGAGAAGGAAATTTTAACAAAAAATAGATATAGGGAGGGGAGGGGAATGGGGAAGTTTGCCAGCCAGTGTAAACAGCCGTCGCTGCCCTCAGCCAAAAGCCTGGGGGAACATCTCTGACTTGCGGGCCCTGCGGAATTGCAGAAGGTCCCACGGGGCCCTGGTGTCATTCGGCAGAGAGTTCCGTCAGGTTGGGGGCAGGACTGAAAATGCCCTGGCCCTGGTCAAAAATCTCCAGCAAGTTTTTAGAAGAAGAAGAGGAGATTGGATTTATACCCTGCCCTTCACTACCCAAAGGTGTCTCAGAGCGGCTTCCAAACACATATCCTTTCCCCTCCCCACAACAGACACCCTGTGAGGTGGGTGGGGCTGAGAGAGCTCTGACACAAACTGCTCTTTTTCAAGGACAGCTGTGCCAGAGCTTGTGACTGACCCAAGGTCACATCAGCAGGTGCAAGTGGAGGAGTGGGGAATCAAACCCGGTTCTCCCAGATTAGAGTCCGCGCACTTAACCACTACACCAAACTGGGTTTTTACCAGTGGGCGCAAAGCACTTCCAGGGACATAGCGGAAAAGGCAGTCCTGCAGATATGTTGGTCCCAGGCCACTCAAGGTCTTAAAGGTCAATACCAAACCATGAACCTGACCTGGTACTCTACTGGAAGCCAGGGTTGCTGGCGCAGCACAGGCTGGATATGTGCCATCTGTGACGTTCCCGTCAGGACTCGTGCTGCCACATTCTGAACCAGCTGAAGTCTCCAGATCAGTCTCGAGGGTAGGCCAGCATAGAGCGAGTTACAGTAGTCTAGCCTGGAGGTAACCATCACATGGATTACTGTGGCCAGGTCAGGGCGTGATAGGAAAGGAGGCAGCTGCCGGGCTTCACGAAGGTGGGAATATGCCAGCCTGGCAATATGCGTGACTTGGGCCTCCATCGATAAGGAGGTATCCAAAGTCACGCCCAGTCTCTTGACAGACGGCGCTGATGTCAGTGGCACCGCGTCAAGTGTTCGTAACCTGAACTCCAAGCCTGAAGCCCCCCCCCCAGCCACAGACCCTCCATCTTCGATGGATTCAGTCTCAGTCTGCTATTTTTTAGCCCCCACCACCACAGCCCCAATGTCCCTCAGACAGATTTTGTGGGGTGGTAGCCAGTGCTCCCTCTAAGGTGAGTTAGTGTGTGCTAGCTCACAGTTTTTTAGCCTCCGGCTCACACATTTTTGTCCTCGCTCAGGAAGGATGGCTCCAGAGCAAACTAATTTATGCAGTAGGCAAATGGCTCGCTCACAGCTTTCATGCCAGGAGCTCACCAAGTAGAATTTTTGCTCACAAGACTCCACACCTTAGAGGGAACATTGGTGGTAGCTGTCCATCCATCCAATAACAGATACAGCTGGGTGTCATCAGCATATTAATGGCCCCCAAGCCTGAAACTCCTTGCCGGCTGGGCGAGGGGGCACCTGTAGATGTTAAATAACATCGGGGAGAGGAGTGCCCCTTGAGGAACCCCACATATGCATAGATACGATGATTTGGAGGCACTTGGAGGCAGAAATGTGTTTGGTCCTGTTTTAATATGGCTTAAGGTGATCAGCCAAGTGATATTGACTTGTTGGTCCTGTTGTATTTGTTCAAGGCTCTTAACCCAGAGATATCGAACTGCATCGTGTCACATAGATTCAGGACTTCTAAGTTCAAATATTTGCTATTTCAAGGGCGGGATGTGCCTACGCTTTGAAAGTGGAGTTTTAGTGCACTCTGTAATAAATATATTTTGTTTAATTTATTTATCGTAATGGTCTCTCACCCAAAATTTGGGTACCCAACCCTCGATGATTAACCCCTACTTGACCAGTCCCCCTTCCTTCCCCCCCCCATTTCCTGTTTGTGCAAGGATAGGGTGCTGGGTATCCAAATCCCCCCCACCAATGTGACTGGCTGTGCCTGCCAAAGATGTAGGGTAACTGGATGCCCTCTTTTTAGAGTCCCTTGATATAACTTAGCCTAAAGGTTCCCTTGTTCGAAAGCCAGTCGAATCCGACTCTAGGGTCGCGGTGCTCATCTCCGTTTCAAAGCCGAAGAGCCAGCGCTGTCCGAGGACGTTTACGTGGTCATGTGGCCGGAATGACTAAACACCAAGGCGCACGGAACGCTGTGACCTTCCCACCGAAGTGGTCCCTATTTATCTACTTGCAATGTCTTGCTTTCGAACTGCTAGGCTGGCAGGAACTTAGCCCAAAATGGTGGTTATTTAAAAACAAGGAAGGTTAGGAATAGCCCTAGCAATGGCCAAAGCTTAAATAGTAGGGATATTTAAAACGAGATGTGTCATAGCAATCAGTTAGTTAAAGTAGTAACCAGGAACAGGGTTGCCAACCTCCAGGTGGGGCCTGGAGAGCCCCCAGAATTACAACGGACCTCCAGACTACAGAGAGCAGCTCACTGGGGGGGGGGAATGCCCACTTTGGAAGGTGGACTCTTATGTCCTTATACCCTGCTGAAGTCCCTCCTGTGCCCACACCTCACCCTCTCCGACCTCTGCCCCCATGTATCCAGGGATTTCCCAACCCCAGTTTGGCAACCCTAGTTGGAAAATATGTCTTCCCCCTCTTCTCTTTTCAGAATATGGCCCCCCCTCACTGCCAACTCCCTATCGCCTAGTGTTGCCAGGTCCCTCCTGGCCACCAGCGGGGGTTGGGGGGTCAGGGTTGCCAGATCCAGGTTGGGAAACTCCTGGGAATTTGGGGGCACATCCCGGAGAGGACAGAGAGACCTCCGTGGGGTCCAGTGCAATGCTCCCTCAAAGCTGTGGAGCCTTGTGAGCAAAAATCCTACTTTGTGAGCTACTGGCATTGAAGTTGTGAGCGAGCGATTCAGCTGCTGCATACATTCCTTTGCTCTGGAGCCCTCCTTCCTGAGCGGAGGCAAAAAGGTGTGAGCCGGAGGCTAAAAAACCGGTGAGCTGGCTCACACTCACTCAGCTTAGAGGGAACACTGGTTGTGAGTGAGCGATTTGGCTACTGCATAAATTAGTTTCCTCTGAAGCCCTCCTTCCTGAGCTGAGACAAAAAGGTGTGAGCCGGGGGCTAAAAAACCGGTGAGCTGGCTCACACTCACTCAGCTTAGAGGGAACACTGGTTGTGAGTGAGCGATTTGGCTACTGCATAAATTAGTTTCCTCTGAAGCCCTCCTTCCTGAGCTGAGACAAAAAGGTGTGAGCCGGGGGCTAAAAAACCGGTGAGCTGGCTCACACTCACTCAGCTTAGAGGGAACACTGGTTGTGAGTGAGCGATTTGGCTACTGCATAAATTAGTTTCCTCTGAAGCCCTCCTTCCTGAGCTGAGACAAAAAGGTGTGAGCCGGGGGCTAAAAAACCGGTGAGCTGGCTCACACTAACTCCGCTTAGGGGGAACACTGGACTCCAAGGCCATCAGAGTCCGCCCTCCAAAGCACCCCTTTCCTCTGGGGGGAACTGACCTCTGTGTCTAGAGAGAAGCTGCCATTCCGGGGGATCCCCAGCCGCCCCCTGGAGGCTGGCATCCCTCAGCCTCTGCCTGCAGGGACAGCTGACCGGCGGGGCTCCGGTGGGCCGAGGCGCCACGTGGCTCCGGCTCCCCTCCTCCCTTCCTCCCTCTCTGGGCGAGCGGCTGACTCCGCTCCTCTTCGGAGCAGCCCTGCCTCTGCCTGCATCGCGTCTGCTCGGAGCACCGGCGGCGCCTGGCGAGAGGCAGCGCTGCAGAGAGACACGCAGCGGCAGCGGCAGCAGCAGAGGGCATTTCTCTCGCCGCTCGTCCGGGGGGGCCGCCTCCCCGCGTCACCTGCCCCCTTGCAGACCGCAGCCGCGGGCCCGCATCCTTCCCCAAGTGGCGCCCGGCGCCCCCCGCACCCTCCCGGGGCCGTCGAGGCAGGCAGGCGGCGCGCGTCCATCAGGCCAGCCGTCATCCCGCGGCTCGGGGGGCGCGACGAGGGACCTCTCCCGGCCGGCCACGGCCTCCTCCTGCTCCAGACCTGCGCAGGGGCTCCCACCCCCACCCAC
>NW_015165883.1:296019-306563 GCF_001447785.1 Gekko japonicus
CCTACTCATCTCTCCTCCCCCCCTTTGTTTCTTAGACAGCCCCGGAGTCTCGCCTCCGCAGCCGAAGGCAGCCGGCCACGCGTCCCCACCTGGAGAGCCTGGACTGAGAACTTCGCGTAGCCCCCCCCCCCTCCTCCTCCTCCTCCTCCTCCTCCTGCCAGCCGCAGCTGATTTGGACACCGCCTTCACCCACCCCCTCCAGGGGACCTGCTTCCCTCCGGCGCCCGCTTCTGTGGGAGGCGACGGCGTTTCGATTAAGGTAAGTGCCCACTGCCCTGCCGGGGCGCACCGCTGCATCGGACCGAAGGGGTCTGCATTGAAAGTTCTCCATGAGTTCTGCAGTGCAGCGGCCTCTGCTGAGCTGAGAGAGAGAGAGAGAGAGAGAGAGAGAGAGAGAGAGAGAGAAGTATCCCGGGATAGGATGTTCCCTCTAAGCTGTGGAGTCTTGTGAGCAAAAATTCTACTTTGTGAGCTACTGGCATTAAAGTTGTGAGTGAGCGATTTGGCTGCTGCATAAATCAGTTTGCTCCGGAGCCATCCTTTCTGAGCGAAGACAAAATTGTGTGAGCCGGAGGCTACAAAACTCTGAGCTGGCTCACACTAACTCAGCTTAGAGGGAACAATGGAGCTACCAGCGTTAAAGTTGTGGGTGGGTGATATGGCTACTGCATAAATCAGTTTGCTCCGGAGCCATCCTTTCTGAGCGAAGACAAAATTGTGTGAGCCGGAGGCTAAAAACCTGTGAGCTTGCTCACACTCACCCAGCTTAGAGGGAACACTGAATAGAACTGGTGTCTCAGGAGGAGGAGGGGGAAGGGGGGTTAATCTGCAAAAAGTGCAAACTCTGACAGAATAGAATGGATGGTGCTTGAGATCTCTCGACTCTCACTAGGGATCCATGGGCATCCGCCGGCGTGCGGCACTCTGGAACAGGTAGATATTCTTCCTGGCTGCATATTCTATCAGAGAGGGGATCTCCGGCTCCCTCTCGCACGGGAAAGCAGGCGGAGGGGATTTGGATGCATCCCCTATTTGTCCCCATTGGGAGTTCAGATGGAATCGAAAGGAAGGATGACTCTATCTGGGAGATTTGTGGTGTGTGTGTTGTTGTTGTTTTAGAGTTAAACATGCAGCCTTTTCTGGAGCGGTCCCCCCCCCTTGCAAGATGAGCCGCTGAATGGCTATGCGGGGTGTGCGTATAAGTGTGTGTGGAAATGGTTTCTCGGGTGGCCAGGAGATGAAACCTATAGTCGTCAGCAGTAATAAAGTGTGACACGAATAGTCATTTTGATTAAAAGGTCAGGGGGACGATAACAAAGCCAGCCTGGTGTTCTGTTGAAGAGAGAGAGGGATAATCCAAGGCAGAGGTTTGGGGGGGGGGGAGTCGCAAAGGGGGCATGACAGGTGAAAGGCATGTGTCTGAAGAGATTAGCGCTCATTGAAGTGAAAGTTGAGGCTTAAATCCAAGTCTGCTCTTGGCCCAGTGGGGGCAGGGGGCGTGGAAAATCCCAAGCTGTTTTCCGTCCACCCTGCTCAGTCTTCCTTTGCACTAAAAGTTTACCAGATAAGAGAGTGGAAAAGTGGCAAACTGTGCTTGAAGTTTCTCAGAATGCAAGGCTACAGGGGCCAGATCCATTTTGTGCTCCCCCAGAGAGATCCCTTGGACTGAGGGTGTGTGTGTGTCTCTTCTTAATAGGGAACGAGATCCCATAAGGTCAGTGTACACAGAGCCAAGTTAACATCACGTTTCCTCACTTGCCCACAAAGCTTTTCTGCATGGAACTATGACTACTAGTACTTAGTATTTTGATAGTCACCCTTACACCCTTCACAGTCACCCTTACAACTGCCTTGTACAGTAGGCCAGTGCATTATTACCCCAGTATTGACTGGGTGGAGACATCTGAGGAAAGGCTCGTTTGTCCAAAGGAAGCTAGCCAGCTTGTAGCTGAAGTGAGACAGAAACTGGGAGTTCTATGGCTTACGGACCACTATTTTGCTTGTCAGTAACGATTTCCAGTTTATTGTGCTGTCCTTAAGGGAACCATCCCTCATGTCGTAAATTGATACATATTTTTAAAGTGTTTTTAAAAGGGAGCAAGTCTCTGCAGTGTAGATAGTTTCTCCCCACTCGCTTGAGTGTGGGTCATGTTTTTGCTCCCCTCTTTTGATTTCGTTTTGATCCAGATCTCTACCTATGATCCTCTAGATGGCTTTGTTAGAAGTGTCGGCACCCGGCTTCGATTCTGTACCTGCACGTGTACTGTATTGATTTTATTCACGTGTTGCCATTCCCCCCCCCCCTGTGTTATCAAAATATTTAAAGTGACGTACAGGCAATGTTTTAAATATATAACCTACCTGATCTTATAACACTGTAGAAATTAGGCTTCTCGATTTGTGGGGAAAGTTCTCGGGGGGGGGAAATGAACACGTTTTCTAGTAGAACCCATACAAAGATGCTCTTTGGTGGGGACTTTCACAGCCGTGGTTTCACATTGCGGTAACCCTAAGCCTCACGAGACATGGATCACAGCAGTGGAAATGGAAGAGCCATGGCCTTAGACCTCTGAGCCCCCCCCCCTTTTAGATCCCTGCTGAAGACTGTGGGCCAGTCCCTGTCCTTCAGCTTAATTTACCCTGCAGGGTTGTTTGGAAAGCAGAGGACTGCGTTTGCCACCTTGAGCTGCTGGGGGACAAAAATGTAATTAATATCATAGTTCATGTTTAATAAAATATCGTGATCATTGAATAACAGCTGCAGCAAGGGTCAGGGCAGCTGTGCTCAATTTTTGTTACTGAGAAGACGGCTTAAAATAATTAAAGTGCCCGGAGGTTTTGGAGAAAGAGTAGTATGTTAGCTGCATCTGCTTCCCTGTCTCATATCTGAAATTTCCACTGTTTGCTCTGAGTAATTTTGTCTGGCAGCCATCCTAATCCGAGTAATAGCTTTCTAAGTCCATTGAAGTCCACGGGTCTTGGAAAGCTGTAACGCTGCTTTAGGGTGATGCTGTTTGTCAGCTGGCTCCCCTTTTAACTACCTGTGTGGATCAAATTTCATAATTTTCTTTCAATGTAATTGGCACATATGGACAATCCCAAAAGTTGATCAGTCATCCCTTTACGAGGAAACAAGATCTAGGGCTTCAAGAGTAAACAGCCATCTGTAGGTCGAACGGTACCGTTATAAACATCAAGCAGGAAATATTTCCTGCATCTTCTGCAAGGTAGGCACATTAATTATATAAGGCTTCTGGTTTAATGGTTCGTATCTATTCCATCTTGGTGAGGGAGCTGCAGGACCGAGTGGATGTGGAGCGAGATGCATCTCACGGCGTGTTTCCTATAATTTGGTTTTGTTAAGGAGTCTTCAGCGTAGCCTGGGATGACAATGAATCACACAGATCACAGTGCAAGATGATGTTTTCCTTGCCTGGCTGGGAATACAGTGTGTGTGTGGCAGAATAGCCAAGCGAATGCACATTCCTCTAGCATGCATATGAGGGCTGGGGTCCCCAGCTGATGGTGGCAGAGGGTGGGCATTCAAGCATTGCATTGACACCGAACCCAGAAATGACATCACCACCAGCAGGGTGACGCTCTAGGAGTCAGCTGAAACTCTGTGATTTTACCATACGGTTTTATCACAGAGTCTGGGGTGAATGGTAGAGTATTACCCTGACTCTGTGATGCTGCATCCCCCCACCCCCATTTTGCTTCTGCTGCTCCACTGAGCAGTATCTGGAGCCTGGAGGGTCCAGAGTGACTAATGAGAGATCATGCCATAGAGGTTGTGCATAGGGATAGTCATAGAGAGCCAGTTTGGTGTAGTGGTTAAGTGTGCGGACTCTAATCTGGCCCGCAAGGGTTTGATTCCCCACTCCTCCACTTGCACCTGCTGATGTGACCTTGGGTGTCAAAGCTCTCTCAGCCCCACCCACCTCACAGGGTGTCTGTTGTGGGGAGGGGAAGGGAAAGGAGTTTGTAAGCCACTCTGAGACACCTTTGGGTAGTGAAGGGCGTTCCCGGGGGGGGCTGGGGCTGGGCCAGAGGCATTGCTTTGCTAGGAGCAAGGGTGGCTCCCGGGGGAGGCTGACCACCTTCCTGAAAATTTCGGCGGGGGCTGCTGCCCCGCCACCCCCACGAAGATTACGCCTATGAATCTGGGAGAACCAGGTTTGATTCCCCACTCCTCCACTTGCACCTGCTGATGTGACCTTGGGTCAGTCACAAGCTCTGGCACTGTGTCAGAGTTCTCTCAGCCCCACCCACCTCACAGGGTGTCTGTTGTGGGGAGGGGAAGGGAAAGGAGTTTGTAAGCCGCTCTGAGGCACCTTTGGGTAGTGAAGGGCGGGGTATAAATCCAATCTCTTCTTCTTCTTCTCATAGGAATGGAGTAGAGTGACCCTCCCTCCCTCTGGGGTGGATGTATTGTACTGGGCCTATGTTTTGTTGCCTTACATGCACAGTAGGGAGGTGATGAATGCGCACACATTCCACTGGTTCACCTTGATTCCTGGCCAGATGTGTGTGTATCTGGGGGGTGAGGATTCAGATGTAAATCAGTTGTCTTGCGCGACGTGACCCTCACCTGATTGAAAGTCTTACTCTCTCAAATTCAGGATTGTGTATTCCTGGTCATTCACCTGAGCACACTGAGCATGAGAGAGGCAATGTTTCTTTGTTATTGTCACTTCTAAAGACGTGCTAAGCTTATGCCGGTGTCTCATTCAGCACAGTGTCTGTGACTGCAATCCTAAGAACGCTTTCTTGGTAACAACGCCTATGGACTAAAGTTGGACTTACTTCTGACTTGACCGGCTTAGACTTGCTCCCTGTGGCTGATTCCACATGGGTCATTTGCGGCTGCTGGGAGGCAGTTTTTGGTTTTGTTTTTCTCCTGCTTCCCCACAGTTTGCAATGCGTTCATGCTCCTTCTGGGGCTTCCCGCGCTTTTCTTTGCTGTTTCTCAAACACGTTTCACTTGGAAGTTTCGGGAAAGATCCCAACAAAGCATGGATGGCTGCAGCATGGGTGGGGAAATTGGGATTTGTCCTGGTCCTGCCCACACCATGGCCATTTCCCCTGCCCCCGTCTCACAATAGCCATTTCCTCCCCCTGCCACCAGGGGGCATTTCAGTTCAGGAGGTGCATATCGTTCTGTTGTTGTCAAATAATAGCAACCTGGGTATTAGGTTCTCTAAATTCCCCGCTTTCTTTTTGTTAAGTAAGTCTCCATCCCCTAAGGAGAAAATTATATCTCTGCAGTGAAAGGGGCTATGGACTTGCTGATTTTTTTTTTAATGAAGAAGAGTTGTTTTTTATACCCTGCTTTCCTCTAACTTAAGGAGTCTCAAAGCGGCTTACAGTCGCTTTCTCTTCCTCTTGCGAGGTAGGTGGGTCTGAGAAAGTTCTGAGAGAACTGTGACTGGCCCAAGGTTACCCAGCAGGTTTCGTGTGGAGGAGTGGAGAATCAAACCCGCTCCTCCAGTTTAGAGCCCACTGCTGTTAACCACTGCACCATGCCCGCTCCCAAGGGAGGGGAAGTGACAAGGGAAGGGAAAGCGAGGCAAGGATGCACATGAGCATATGTAGTTACATATTCTTAGGCTTCATTTCAGTTGGACATGACATCCTATCTGTTTCTATTGTAAATGACTGACTCATTTAATAACAGATTAGTTAGTGAGAAGCTAAACTGTTAGCATTATGATTTGATGCCAGTCTGTTGTTCGGCATGCTCAGCAATGGTACATGCTGCTTAACAATGGTCTGCCATCCTGAAGAACAGCATAGAATGCCAGGAACTTAAATATGTAAGGTATAAATTCTCATTTTTGGAGCACAAATGAACATATTTTCCCCTCCCCCTGTTCCTTGCAGGCTTCCAGCTTGTACAGTTTGGACATTCTCCATCTCCTCCTCCTCCTCCTCCTCCTCCTCCTCCTCCTCCTCCAGGACTGAGTGAATGCTCAGGGGCTTCAGCAGGCTGACTTTTTCCTCTCACCCCCACCCCCCTTTTCTCCACTCTTCAACTGACACTCTGCAAGTTCTCAACAATCTGTTCCTTCTGAAGAATTTTTAGTCTTCGTCAGGGTGCTTGGGGGGGGGGGTTGTGTGCATTAATTCACATAGCTACGTTTTCTCTGCATACCTGGGGGAGTCCCTGAGGAGATGGAGGCCCTGTCTTGTCTGTGGGTGGCCTGGTTTTGTGGTTTTCTGTATCCTTATGTTTTTGGGGTGAGGGGGGAACTTACACAGATACAGCAACTGTGGGATAGTTTTTGAAAAGAAGTTTTTCTTTTTGCTCTCCATTGGTAGGAAATTTAAAAAGACACCACCGTTGCAGGCTCCTAGTGACATAGTTAGCATTTTGCCTCCCTCTGCGTCCGTTTTGTACTTCTGCCTTAACGTCTCCACTGGAGATTGTGTGCAGTCACACAGATTACAGTTAGTGTGCATTCTCGTGACTTGGGCTTTTTACCCATAAGCCTTTTCCCCAGTCTACAGGCAGAAGGAATTCTATTTTGGCTTCCTTCACAGATGTCATTAGTGCATGAGGGAAAAGGACCCCCCCCATACCTAATATGTGAAAGAAACTTTGAACCTTGTTTTGATGGGTCTTGCTTACATTTTTGTGCTCATCAGAGAAGGATTTTTTTGCTTACAGTGTTATAAACTAGGTGGAAGGAAAAAGGGGAAACACATAGCTTTTCCTTTGTTGATGTTGGTTCTTCTGCTTAAGGCCCGGCTCGCCTGAAGCACAGGAAGAGGATCGTTCTGAGCTAAACGAAGCAGTCTAATCCCAGATGTGCCTACAGAAGTAATTTTTGTCCCCTTGAGATAGTCTGGGGTCTCTTTTCCCCTCCCCCTTTCCTGTCCTGGTGGGAAGGAAGACAGAGAGAGGCCTGAAGATGGTTACTCAAGACACTGACTAGATTTCTCCCACTGAATATCCAGGGAAGCCCCTTATGGAGTTTACACAGGCTTCCAAAAATAATGGGGCGAGTTGGTAAGACTGTGTGACTGCACAGTGTGTTTTTGTATTGTCACAGAGTCAAAGGAAAAATATTTTAAATATCTTATGTGTTTGGGTATGTAAGTAGGAAACATTAATTGGGAGTGTGTAATAAAGTAGCTGAAGGAAAGAATATATGAAATTTGGACAACAACTTGAGAGTAATTGAAATTTAAATAGAAAACATTTATTTCAGACTTCTAAATGAGGATTTAATTAAAGTAAAATTAGCTCATCTTTTTAGTCTTATCCTTGAATAGGAAATTTGAAACATACTTGACTTGATGGTTGGCTTTCTCTGACTTTGATTAATCACTTTCAAAGTAAGCAGAGGATCAGAACAATAATTTCATAATTACACGCCAGTGAGTTAACTTGAAACCTTAACTAAAATAACTGTAAAGGAAGTATGATGATGGTTAGTTTCATGTGATGCTGTATATTTTTGTTATATAATTCAAATACTTACAAGTGCTAATCTGAAAAAAAGAGCAGTTCCATGGTTCCATTCATTTATTTTCAGGATGTTTTAATAAGAAAATGTTTGAGCTGGGAATATTAGTTTCAAAGGAATCCTAGCAATATTTCTATGAGCCTTTCCACATAGGGAAAGTGCTCCAACTCCCTAATCATCTTGGTTGACATCCTCTGTACTTTCCCCAGCTCTGTGATGTCCTTTTTTGAGATATAGTGACAAGAACTAGAACATAAGAACATAAGATACGCCAATGTTGGATCAGGCCAAAGACCCATCCAGTCCAACACTCTGTCACACAGTGGCCAAAAATACCAGGTGCCATCAGAAGGTCCACCAGCGGGGCCAGGACATTAGAAGCCCTCCCACTGTTGACCCCCCCAGCACCAAGATGACAGAGCATCACTTGCCCCAGAGCCCCTATCTATACCTTGTGGCTAACAGCCACTGATGGACCTCTGCTCCATATGCTTATCCAATTCCCTTTTGAAGCCGTCCATGCTTGTACATAGTATTCCAAATGAGGCCACACCATAGATCTGTGCAGGGCCATTGTAATATTGGCCGTTTTTTTCAGTGCCTTTCCTAATAATCCCTAACACAGAGTTTGCCTTTTTCACCGCTGCAGCACACTGGGTTGACACGTCCATTGAGCTGTCTGCTACGACCCCAACATCTTTTTTCCTGCCCAGTCTCAGCAAGGATTACCAAGGTTTTCTTTCAGGGGTTATTTAAAATATGGGAATCCATTCCTCCTTTGCAGCCAGTGCTTGTGTTTGATTGTGCATGTGTTCCACATCCTCAGACGGAATAAACAGAAAGGTATCCCAGATGGCTGGGCAAGCCAGCTCCATGGCACAGCCTGACTCTGTCCAAGTCCAAACAGAGGAGAGAGGTCTTCTCTACAAAGTGCTGAGCAGGATGATTGTCATGGGCCACCGAACAGAATGCCTCCTTCTGGCTACCTGGAACAGCTCCAGTGGTCCACTCCATTGGTGGTGGGAAAGGGTTGTCTCTTTGCTGACAGTCCTGCCACAGAGTACATTTGAAAATGAGCTTTTGCCCATATGGATTCAGCCAGTTTGGTGTTGTGGAGCAAAATGCCTCCTTCTGGCTACCTGGAACAGCTCCAGTGGTCCACTCCATTGGTGGTGGGAAAGGGTTGTCTCTTTGCTGACAGTCCTGCCACAGAGTACATTTGAAAATGAGCTTTTGCCCATATGGATTCAGCCAGTTTGGTGTCGTGGTTAAGTGCGCAGACTCTAATCTGGGAGAACCAGGCTTGATTCCCCACTCCTCCACTTGCACCTGGCTGGATGACCTTGGGCAAGCTGTAGCTCTGATAAGAGCTGTTCTTGAAAAAGAGTAGTTCCTGTCAAGAGCTCTCTCAGCCCCACCTACCTCACAGGGTGTCTGTTGTGGGGAGGGGAAGGGAAAGGAGTCTGTAAGCCGCTCTGAGACTCCCTTGGGTAGTGAAGGGCAGGGTATAGATCCAATATCTTCTCTTCTTCTTCTTCATCCCGAGTCTTCCTCCATGGCCGCTCTAGCTGTCTCCAGGTGTTCCCCAGCCCGAAGCTCGGAACTCCATGAAACAGGCCCATGGAGGCCGTGAAGTCCTCAGCCGCTCCCAACGAGACAGCCTTGCTGTGCATGCCGAAAGTGCACACTGGTACAGTCACCTGCGAAGCACTTCTCAAGGTTCCACTTTCCATTTCCAAGGGGGAAACAATTATCAACACCTGGGCGTGAATATTTCTCATTTGTTTTACGTAAATGCACCCAAAAGTGACGACCTTCCCACTTCCAAAGTCACAGGGGATTCAGGAACTGGCAGCCCCAGGGGAATAAATGTTGCCTTCGCCAATGAACTGTTTTCTTCTTGTTGTTTTTTTCTCTCTCCAGAGGATAAGACATTTTAGGTCTAAGTGATGAATAGGTGGGCCGAGGAGTGGATTAGCTATTATTCTAAGTAAGCTGTGGAATGGGGGGCTAATTTCCCTAGAGCTCCTGCTGGAATCTAAATTGCACCTCTCGTTCCCCCTTCGGGCTCTTTTAAAATTTTCATAACTCAGAATGCAGATGGGCTCCTTTATTGCTTGGTAGAATATAAGCGGCTACTCTCCGAGCTCCATGGAGGCTGCCTGCCCTGGACAAAAATAGCAGGATGGATTACTTTTTTTTTATGTTAATAGGATGACGAAGTCTGGTGCAGAGATTATCGCTTCTGTTGGCTTATATGGCATCCTGCACAGAGCCTGACAGAGAAGAAAAATTTGACTAGCTGATCTTAGTTTGTGTACAAATTCTTCATTGTTTTGAACAGGAAATCCTGTTGTCAAAGTGGCACTCCCTAAGATGGGGCACCTTTAAGACCAACAAAGTTTAATGCTGGGTATAAAATTGCTGAGCGGTCGGGTTAGAACGGATAAAAGGAAGTACTTCTTCACCCAAAGAGTGATTAACACATGGAATTCACTGCCACAGGAGGTGGCGGTGGCTACAAGCATGGACGGCTTCAAAAGGGAGTTAGATAGGCATATGGAGCAGAGGTCCATCAGTGGCTCTTAGCCACAAGGTATAGATAGGGGCTCTGGGGCAAGTGATGCTCTGTCTTCTTGGTGCTTGGGGGGGGTCAACAGTGGGAGGGCTTCTAATGTCCTGGCCCCAGTGCTGGACCTCCTGATGGCACCTGGTATTTTTGGCCACTGTGTGATACAGAGTGTTGGACTAGATGGGATCCAACATTGGCGTCTCTTATGTTCTTATGTATAGGCTCTCATGTGCATCTGAAGAAGTGTGCCTGCACATGAAAGCTGATACCCAGAATTAAATTTTGTTGGTCTTAAAGGTGCCCCACTGGACTCAACCTTTGTTCTGTTGCTTCAGACCAACCTGGCTACCCACCTGAATCTAAGATGGGCAAGACACTTGTGGAGGGGGGGTTATATGTGTGAGGACCCTGCAGGGGGCCCCATGCCTCCATTTGGCCTCCACCATACTTCCTGGAGGTAGCCCTTGGAGATGATCAGTTCCCCTGGAGAAAATGGTTGC
>NW_015165884.1:0-8171 GCF_001447785.1 Gekko japonicus
CTTAATCACTTGAGCCACCGCAGCCCCTATGTACTCAGGGATAGGGTGGTCTACAAATTTGAATTATAAAGAAAATAAATATCCATTGATCCTACCGGCCACCCATTCCGATATCAGCTCTGCATTTGTACCTGGGCTCTGATTGGTCTCTCCTAATGGCTTACCCCCACCCTCTTTCCCCCCTGTAACTAGCTTTTGAGATTCCATTCCCATTTTGTCTGAAGACGTATGTCTTGCACACGAAAGCTCGCACGCTGAATACACAACTGTGTTGGTTTCAAAGGCGCCACTGGACTCAAACTTCATTCAGCTGCTTCTGACCAGCACAGCTATCCACCTGAATCTAAAATAAATATAATTAATCATCTTTTGGTCTACAAGGCTACTTTAGTGTTTCGTACTGGAACAGCACGGGCTTCATTCATTCGCTGACGTTGTGTTTATGACCGTTTTCTGTCATTACGCCTTAGGATGGCGCCGAGGCAGCTGCTCTGACTTCTAACGCTATGCAAATTATCTGCTAATAAGTTTATGTCCACTTTATGTCATGTTTTGTGATGCTTATTCTTACTATTACTTTACTATTGTGAGCCTTTTTGAGTATTCTTTTAGGCTGAGAGAGGTAGATCTAAATAAGGAGGAGGAGGAGGAGGAGGAGGAGGAGGAAGAGGAACGTTTTCTGTCATTACGCCTTAGGATGGCGCCGAGGCAGCTGCTCTGACTTCTAACGCTATGCAAATTATCTGCTAATAAGTTTATGTCCACTTTATGTCATGTTTTATGATGCTTACTCTTACTATTACTTTACTACTGTGAGCCTTTTTGAGTATTCGTTTAGGCTGAGAAAGGTAGATCTTCTAAATAAGGAGGAGGAGGAGGAGGAGGAGGAAGAAGAAGAGGAGGAGGAAGAGGAGGAGGAGGAGGAGGAGGAGGAAGAAGAAGAAGAAGAAGAGGAGGAGGAGGATGATTTTGGATTTCTATCCCGTCCTTCACTCAGAGTCTCAGAGCGGCTTACAAACTCCTTTCACTTCCCTTCCCTACAACAGACACCCTGTGAGGCAGGTGGGGCTGAGAGAGCTCTGACAGAAACTGCTCTTTCAAGAACAGCTCTGACAGAACTATGGTTTGCCCAAGGTCATCTAGCAGCTGCGAGTGGAGGAGTGGGGAATCAACCGATTCTCCCAGATTAGAGTCCACACACTTAATCTCACACCAAACTGTGTAAGTAAGTAAGATTGTTTCTCCTGAGGCATCTATGGAATACCAGAATGGGGGTACCTGTAGTATTTCTGGCAGAATGGTGGGAGTGATTTTAATGGCTGTAAAATGTTTCATTGCGTATGTTTTAAACTGTTAGCCACCTCAGTGTCCCTTGGGAGGGCAGAGAGGCAGGATATACATGTTGTAAATCAATCAATCATAAAACTTGAGGGTCACCATCGCAGGAAACCAGATACAGAGCTACAGACCAAATTCCAGCCTGGGTTACTAATGTTGCAAGCTGCGTAATACGTGGGAAACATTTACACCTTGAACACGTCCCCCCCTCAATAAAGTGATCGTTTCTGAGCTAAAATTAGGCCTGGGATTGTACGCTTTGTATCTTAATTAAAACGAAGCCCTCTTTATCAATTAGGCTGACAAGAATCCGTCGACGTCTGCTTGCCAACATAATCCCTTACTCCCCCTTTTGATTAGTAAATGGGATTACATTAAAATTGATTCCCCTTCCGTGGTCCATTTGTACTCTCTTCCTCTATTCAATTATAGCCCTGGCCGGATGCCATTCCCCACCCCCGCCCCATTCGGCCCACAGAAGCGAGTCTGCCGTGATGTTCCTCCTGCATCTTCTGGCATCGCGTTGATTAATCACAGCGGGCTCTGGAGGTTTCACACGCAGAGGCCCATTCGGCCCACAGAAGCGAGTCTGCCCTGATGTTCCTCCTGCGTCTTCTGGCATCGCGTTGATTAATCACAACGGGCTCTGGAGGTTTCACACGCAGACGGGATCTTATCAAATGTACATCTTCATGGGCTGTTCCTCACGGACACTCGGAGGCACTCGAATAATATTCCCGCATGAACAGTGGAAAGAACTCTCACCTTGTATCGTTCATAGCCAGTGCGGTGTAGCGGTTAAGAGGGTCAGACTAGTATCTGTCTGGGTTCAAATCACGCCATGGAAGCTCACCGGGGGACTTTGGAACAGTCACCCACTTTCAGACTAACTTACCTCACCGAGTTGTTGTGAGGATAAAACGGAGGAGTGCAGAATGATGTAAGCTACTTTGGTCCCCATTTGGGGAAAAGGTAGGGAATAAATGAAATAAATAGATGAATAAAATGATAGCAAAGAAAATTTAACTATTGGGTTAAATGTGTGTGGATAGATAGATAGACAGACAGACACAGACAGATGATAGATAGACAGATAGACAGATAGACAGATAGACAGACAGACAGACAGACAGACAGACAGACAGACAGACAGACAGACAGACAGACAGACAGACAGACAGACAGACAAGATAGATAGATAGATAGATAGATAGATAGATAGATAGATAGATAGATAGATAGATAGATAGAATTTGCCTTGGAAGCACAGGAACTTTACTGACTATCCCTGATCCTCCATGTTTCCCAGTTAAGGGGAAAATGCTGTTCAAACAAATTACAAAGATGGTCTGACTCCAATGGTAGCAAGGGAAAGAAATTTTACATACAAAAATAGAAGCACATCTTACACGTTATGTTCATATAGGTACATTTAACAACTTATTGTGAACAGATTAACTTAAAAAAAAAAGTTAGTTTGCTACAGCTCCAAGCCTGGGTCAGAGAGAGAAGAAGAGAGGTCCTATAGAAGAAGAAGAGAAGAGGTTGGATTTATACCCGGCCCTTCACTACCCAAAGGAGTCTCAGAGCAGCTTACAATCTCCTTTCCCTTCCTCTCCCCACAACAGACAGACACCCTGTGAGGTTAGGTGGGGCTGAGAGAGCTCTGACAGAAACTGCTCTTTTTCAAGAACAGCTCTTATCAGAACTACGGCTTGCCCAAGGCCATCCAGCCAGGTGCAAGTGGAGGAGTGGGGAATCAAACCCGGTTCTCCCAGATTAGAGTCCATGCACTTAACCACTACACCAAACTGGCTCTCTGGAAGATGAAACACAGAAGACAAGCAAGGGCCAGAGAGGCTCCACATCTCATGGATGAGAGGGCGGGGCCAACTGCCGAGTGTATCCAAGAGAAAGAATTCTCTCAACCCTTTCCCTCCCAGATCCTCTTGCATGCAGAGTTATAATATCCAACATTAACAACGCTGTGAGGTAGGTTAGGCTGAGAGTGCCTGATGGGCTCAAGGCCACCCAGCCAGCTTCCGTGTGAGAGTAGGGGTTCGAACCTGGGTTTCCCATGTCCTAATCCAACAGGTGCTGCGGTGGCTCAAGTGGTTAAGACGCTGAACTGCAGGATGTGGAAGGTCAGTAGTTCAGCAGTTCGAGACCTGGGTGCCGCATGACGGAGTGAGCTCCCGTCTCTAGTTCCAGCTCCTGCCAACCTAGCAGTTCGAAAGCAAGAAATTGCAAGTAGATAAATAGGTACCACTTCGGTGGGAAGGTAACAGCTTTCCATGCGCCTTGGTGTTTAGTCATGCCGGCCACATGACCACGGAAACGTCTTCGGACAGCGCTGGCTCTTCGGCTTTGAAACGGAGATGAGCACCGCAACCATAGAGTCGGATACGACTGGCTTTCAAGCAAGGGAACCTTTACCTTTTTAATCCCACTCTTAAACCACCACACTACACTGGCACTTGCTGAACCCCCACTTGTTTGGGAGGTGGCTGGCAAGAAAGGGTTAGGAAGTGTGGATGAGCCACTTTGGGGTTGTGGTTAGGAGCAGTGCTCCCTCTAAGCTGTGGAGTCTTGTGAGTAAAAAAATTTACTTTGTGAGCATTAAATTTCTGAGCAGCCAATTTGCCCGCTGCATAAATTAGTTAACCCTGGAGCCATCCTTCCTCAGCTAAAGCAAAAATGTGTGCGCCAGAGGCTAAAAACTGTGAGCTAGCTCACACTAACTCAGCTTAGAGGGAACACTGGTTAGGAGCATGGACTCTAATCTGTGAGAACCGGGTTTGATTTCCCACTCCTCACATGCAGCTGCTGGTGTGACCTTGGGTCAGTCACAGTTCTCTCAGAGCTGCTCTCTCAAGAGCAGTTTCTGTCAGAGCTCTCTCAGCCCCACCTACCTCTCAGGGTGTCTGTTGTGGGGAGAGGAAGGGAAAGGAAATTGTAAGTTGCTTTGAGACTCCTTCGGTTAGTGAGGAATGGGGTATAAATCTAATTTCCTCCTCCTCCAATTTTCCCTTTGTTTCCCTTGCACATAAACAAGGAATCACACCTCCGCACCCCTATGGAGTATGCGATGATGCGCATACTGTGAAGAGGGAGGGGAATGGCACAGCATTGGGATGCGCTGAACAGACCATCCTGACGGGTATGAGAGCATGCTTGAGTGATCAGACGGGAAAGTCCACCCGTGGCCCGCCTCATCCGGATAACTCAGGACTTTCTCCAGTGTCTTAACTCTGCTTTCAGAGAAAAGTGATGCTATTGTTTTAAAAAAGGAGATCGATCCTGGTTGCCCAAGTGCATGCCTCCTTAAAAAGGTAAAGGTAAAGGTTCCCTTGCTTGAAAGCCAGTCGAGTCCGACTCTAGGGTTGCGGTGCTCATCACCATTTCCAAGCCGAAGAGCCAGCGCTGTCCATAGATGTTTCCGTTTTCATGTGGCCGGCATGACTAAACACCAAGGTGCACGGAACGCTGTTACCTTCCCACCGAAGCGGTACCTATTTATCTACTTGCAAGTTCTTGCTTTCGAACTGCTAGATTGGCAGGAGCTGGAACTAGAGACGGGAGCTCACTCCATCATGTGGCGCACTCGGGTCTCTAACTGCCGAACTACCGACCTTCTACAGCCTGCAGTTCAGCGTCTTATCCACTTGAGCCACCGCAAATACTGGCATTTACAAATGGACAATTTGAGTGCTGGCATGCCTCCTTACCAGCACTCCAATTGTCCATTTGTAAATGCCAGTATTTCAAAAATGTCGCCAGTCACCGGGATACAGCTCCTTCCAAGGACACGGACCGCTTAAAAGGCTATTCCTGAAACATTCTGCCAGGAAAGCAAGGAGTATATCATAGACCACTGTTATTTCAAGTGCAGCCATATCCTTCTGTTCTTACTTTATTGGTACATCTAGTGGTTGATGGGGGGACATTACTAGCTTTCTTAATGGTCACTAATTGGCCATCAGTCTCTATTTTAAAAACCCGCTGTGGAAAGTAGCTCAGAAAAGCAGGATTTATGTCAAGAGGCCCTGCTATTGCCAGGTCATCCATTCTGTTTCAAAGAGTCCAAACGAAGAGTGGAGAGGGACAGGCAATTTTTTTTCAATGTGACTGGAATACGAGAAACAATCTTTCACTTCAGAGATTGCATGAAACCATGGCTTCAGTTTGGTGTAGTGGTTAAGTGCGCAGACTCTAATCTGGGAGAACCGGGTTGGATTCCCCACTCCTCCACTTGCACCTGGCTGGATGACCTTGGGCAAGCCAGAGTTCTGATAAGAGCTGTTCTTGAAAAAGAGCACTTTCTGTCAGAGCTCTCTCAGCCCCACCTACCTCACAGGGTGGCTGTTGTGGGAAGGGGAAGGGAAAGGAGTTTGTAAGCCGCTCTGAGACTCCTTTGGGTAGTGAAGGGCGGGGTATAAATCCAATCTCCTCCTCCTCCTCCTTCTTCCAGTGGTATTTAGTTGGTGTTGACTCCTTATAAATGTGAGGTGAGGGGCTGTGACTTAGTGGTAGAGCATCTGCTTGGCATGCAGAAGGCTCCTTTGGGTAGTGAAGGGCAGGGTATTAATCCAATCTCCTTCTCCTCCTCCTCCTCCTGAGCGTCTCTTTTTCACATGTGTGGGGTGATGTTGAGCTTTGCTGTAGTGTGGTTAAGTGCGCGGACTCTAGTCTGGGAGAACCGGGTTTGATTCCCCACTCCTCCACTTTCACCTGGCTGGATGGCCTTGGGCAAGCCACAAGTTCTGTCAGAGCTGTCCTTGAGAAAGAGCAGTTTCTGTCAGGAGCTCTCTCAGCCCCACCTCCTTCACAGTGTGTCTGTTGAGGGGAGGGGAAGGGAAAGGAGTTTGTAAGCCGCTCAGAGACTCCTTTGGGTAGTGAAGGGCGGGGTATAAATCCAATCTCCTCCTCTTCCTCCTTCTTCCAGTGGTATTTAGTTGGTGTTGACTCCTTATAAATGTGAGGTGAGGGGCTGTGACTTAGTGGTAGAGCATCTGCTTGGCATGCAGAAGGCTCCTTTGGGTAGTGAAGGGCAGGGTATTAATCCAATCTCCTCCTCCTCCTCCTCCTCCTGAGCGTCTCTTTTTCACATGTGTGGGGTGATGTTGAGCTTTGCTGTAGTGTGGTTAAGTGCGCGGACTCTAGTCTGGGAGAACCGGGTTTGATTCCCCACTCCTCCACTTTCACCTGGCTGGATGGCCTTGGGCAAGCCACAAGTTCTGTCAGAGCTGTCCTTGAGAAAGAGCAGTTTCTGTCAGGAGCTCTCTCAGCCCCACCTCCTTCACAGTGTGTCTGTTGAGGGGAGGGGAAGGGAAAGGAGTTTGTAAGCCGCTCAGAGACTCCTTTGGGTAGTGAAGGGTGGGGTATAAATCCAATCTCCTCCTCCTCCTCCTTCTTCCAGTGGTATTTAGTTGGTGTTGACTCCTTATAAATGTGAGGTGAGGGGCTGTGACTTAGTGGTAGAGCATCTGCTTGGCATGCAGAAGGTCCCAGGTTCAATAGCCAACACCCCCAAGTAAAATGACCAGGCCGTAGGTGATGTCAAATACCTACGTCTGAGACCCTTGGAGAGTCAGTGTGGCTCAGTGGCAGAGCCTCTGCTTTGCACACAGAAGGTGCCAGGTTCACATCTCCAGTTAGAAGGACCAGGCAGTAAGTGATGTGAAAGACCTCTCTGAAAACTTGGAGAGCAGCTGCCAGTCTGAGTAGACAATACTGACCTTGAAAGACAGATGGTCTGATTCAATATCAGGTAGCTTCTTGTGTGTTCATGTCCATCCTTCTATTTCATAGTTTCTGGTTAAAGAGCCAGTTTGGTGTAGTTATTAGGAGCGCGGACTCTAATCTGGGAGAACTGGGGTTGATTCCCCACTCCTCCACATGTAGCTGCTGGTGTAACCTTGGGTCACTTACAAGTTCTTTCATTTTTTTTTAACTTGCCCAAATGGGCAAAGTTTTTTTTTTTTAAGGATTACACAAAACAGCAACAAAGACAAGAGCAATACATTTTTTAAATACTTAGACATTGTCTCGCTCACAACATCTTTAGATACATAGTTCCCCTTTTCCCCCTTGTTTAGCTTTATATTCCACAACAAATATCCTTAATCAAAAGTCTATTCCCAGTATATAGATCATTTTTCTATATCCTACCTGCTATATTTAATTTTACCTATACTACAGTATTATTAATCAGTTTTATAATCATAAAAATGGAAAGGGAAAGAAGCAGGTGTTTCAACAGTTTAACAGTTCTAATTTGGGCATATATTTCTTATATAAGGACAGTTTGGTCCCTTTAAGATATTCTTTCACCTTTTTAGCAATACTAGCTTTCAAAATCCCATATACTTGCAAACTTGAGCATGGTATTTTATATATATATTTAACTTTACAGTGCCAATATGCTTTCACCTTGCTCTGTGTAAGTCCGTCTTTTCTCTCACAACAATAAATCATTACATCTTCTCTAGATAATCAGCCCATTACTATTATTTTTTTCTCTGCAAAGCCCATTCTAAAAATCAGACTGCCCTATAATTCCCCCCCCTCAGCTTTCAGTTAAAACATTACATATATCCCAAACCTGTTATTTCAAGTAGGCTAACCATTACTTATAACTTTCACTAATCGATTGGAACAATAAAAATAGTTGGTATTTATAACTACAGATTATATTCTTAATCAACCTTTTTTCAAATGCCAATATAAGGTCAGAGAAAAGGAAAAAGGAAATAATATAAAGACAAGTATTTCTTAGAGTTCCACTTTAGATAAATCTTTATCTCTTTGCCCAGTTAAGCCATGCAAACAGT
>NW_015165884.1:10754-18035 GCF_001447785.1 Gekko japonicus
GCCCCACCTACCTTTTTAATTTTTAAATTATTTTCAATACAATACAAAAATAAACGTTTGCATAAAATGGAACAGATCTTTGGTAATAAGTGAGAAGTGAATGGGAATGAAATCTCAAAAGCTAGTTACATGAAAAAAGAGGGTGGGGGTAAGCCGTTAGGAGAGGCCAATCAGAGCCCAAGTGCACATACAGAGCTGAAATCGGAATGGGTGGATGGTAGGATCAATGGATATTTGTTTTATTTATAATTCAAATTATAAATTTGGCTCAATGGCTCAGTGGTTAAGACACTGAACTGCAGGAAGGTCTGAACTAAGGTCTGAACTAAGACGCTGAACTGCAGGAATGGCTGGAAGGTCGGTAGTTCGATAGTTTGAGACCCGAGTGCCGCATGATGGAGTGAGCTCCCGTCTCTGGTCCCGGCTCCTGCCAACCTAGCAGTTCGAAATCAGGGAATTGCAAGTAGATAAATAGGTACCGCTTCGGTGGGAAGGTAACAGCGTTCCGTGCGCCTTGGCATCTAGTCATGCCGGTCACATGACCACGGAAATGTCTTCGGACAGCGCTGGTTCTTTGGCTTGGAAACGGCTTGCCCTCCACAGGCTCCACCCCCAAATCTCCAGGTATTTCTCAGCCCGGAGCTGGCAACTCTGCTTATGTGTCTCTGAGTTAGAAATGGAGGCATGCTTTACTTTTATAACCCCCACTCCCCAAAGTTTTGTTTTATTGCTTAACTAGGCAACACCCTGGAAATATGTGACTAGATCTTCCCCGCAGAACTAGAAGCACTGTGTGGAAAGCCAGTGTGGTAAAGGGCTTGGCGGGGTATAAATCCAATCTCTTCTTTCTTCTTTTCAGTGTTGCTTCCAGCTTACAATGACCCAATGAATTAATAACCTCTGAAATGTCCTAGATGGCTTAGATTGTAGCTGTCCTCTTGAACATAAGCCCCCAGAGGGCATTTTAAAACCATTTTCAAAATGCTCGGGCTGCGGCCCGCTTTCTCTCCGCAATCCCTTTTTCACAAGCAGCAGAGCTGAATTGTTGACTGCACCGTTCGGAAGATCCTCTTTGTATAACTCTTCTGCCGGGCTCTGTTCCAGTTCTTCGTGGCTTCATCTGTTTTATATTCCTGCAGCGAACGTTAATTCTGTTAATTACCATAGAATAGGGGGGTCAGCCGAGGTACTGGGAGAGGATGGGCGTGCGTGTGTTTCTGCATAACTGGGATGGCTTTTTTATCTGCCCTTCCTTTCACGTGATATTTGCGCAGATCCAGATGAAGGAGGCAGGGACAATACGTTCAGAAATGGCAGATGTAATTTCTGGGACATCACATGCATTTGGTTGGAGGTTGTCCTTGACGTTTACTCAGAACCAGGGGTCATTTCGTAGAAAATAAAGGTGCAGGAGCTCATAAGGATAACTCATTAGCATAACTCGTTTGCATATGCCACACTCCCTGGCATCACCGGAAGTGTGTCAGAAGGCAACACCCACCGCTCAGGCTCCACTGGACTCTTTTAGATTGCTAGCTATGGGGGAGGGAAACGCGCAGATCTGCCCTCACAGAGGTGGGAGAGCTTGTACCTGAAGGCAGGCTGGGAAGGGGGGCTCTGCAACTTACCTGGCTGCTTCTTGCTCTCATGGCCCGACTGAGGGCTGCTGGGAGCAGGGGGCAGGTCTTGTTGCATGTGCCCACCCCCTGAGCTCCTTACTGCCGGAGCTCCGCTCCTGTGTGCTCCTGCAGGAAATGACCCCTGCTCAGAACCTTTCACTGGCATAGAAACTGATGCCCCCACCTGTGCTCGTAAGGCAAGTCACCGGGGGCCCATTAGTCCTCTGCTGTCAGATAAGCACTAAAACATCCTGGCAGAATTCAAGGTGCTGAGGTGTCGCTTGAAGGCTATAACTGGCTGTGGTCCAATAGATCTTGGAAATATATCTCCTCCCCCTGAGCCTCACTAAAATCCTATTGCCTTGGAAGCGCAGAAGCTTTTACACAGTATTCCCCAATCCTCCACATTTCCTGCTTAAAGGGAAAATGTTGTTCAGACAAATTGCAAAGATGGTCTGACTCCAGTGGTAGCAAGAGAAAGAAATTTTACTTACCAAAATAGAAGCACGTCTTACATGAGATATTCATGTAGGTACATTTAACATATGGGAACAGTAGAACAAATTTGGAGTCCCATGGCACCTTTAAGACCAACAAAGGTTTATCCGGGGACTAACAAAGGTTTATTCATAGTCCTTGAGTAAACCACCAGACTCTAAATTTATTCTACTGCTTCAGACCAACACGGCTAAGCACCTGGAACCAATGCTCCCTCTAAGCTGTGGAGTCTTGTGAGCAAAAATTCTACCTTGTGAGCTACTGGCATTAAAGTTGTGTGTGAGCGATTTAGCCATTGCACAAATCCGTCTGCTCTGGAGCCATCCTTCCTGAGCGAAGACAAAAATGTGTGAGCCGGAGTCTAAAAAACTGTGAGCTAGCTCACACTAACTCATCTTAGAGGGAACACTGCCTGGAACTATCTTCTGACTCCAGTGGTAGCAAGAGAAAGAAATTTTACTTACCAAAATAGAAGCACGTCTTACATGAGATATTCATGTAGGTACATTTAACATATGGGAACAGTAGAACAAATTTGGAGTCCCATGGCACCTTTAAGACCAACAAAGGTTTATCCGGGGACTAACAAAGGTTTATTCATAGTCCTTGAGTAAACCACCAGACTCTAAATTTATTCTACTGCTTCAGACCAACACGGCTAAGCACCTGGAACCAATGCTCCCTCTAAGCTGTGGAGTCTTGTGAGCAAAAATTCTACCTTGTGAGCTACTGGCATTAAAGTTGTGTGTGAGCGATTTAGCCATTGCACAAATCCGTCTGCTCTGGAGCCATCCTTCCTGAGCGAAGACAAAAATGTGTGAGCCGGAGTCTAAAAAACTGTGAGCTAGCTCACACTAACTCATCTTAGAGGGAACACTGCCTGGAACTATCTTTATTGCGAACAGATTAACTTCAGAAAGGTGAACTGGCTATGGCTCCAAGCCCAGGTGAGAGAGAGAAGAGAGGTCCTATAGGGAATGAAAAACAGAAGGCAAGCAATGGCCAATGAGGTTCAACATCTAACCAATCCTCTTGCTTGCAGAGATACAATATCCAACAGATCTGTGGTCAGTGCAGAGTCACCTCGTAGGGTTGGTTCACACGTGCATGTAACCCACGGGAACTCGCGGCACTTGACTTGAACACCTAATAGCTTGCTGGTAGGCAGGGGTCGCAAGACAGGGTGAGCTCCTGTCTCTAGTTCCAGCTCCTGCCAACCTAGCAGTTCGAAAGCAAGAAATTGCAAGTAGATAAATAGGGACCACTTCGGTGGGAAGGCAACAGCGTTCCGTGCGCCTTGGTGTTTAGTCATGCCGGCCACATGACCACGGAAACGTCTTCGGACAGCGCTGGCTCTTCGGCTTTGAAACGGAGATGAGAACCGCAACCCTAGAGTCGGATTCGACTGGCTTTCGAGCAAGGGAACCTTTACCTTTACTAGGCAGGGGTCATTTCGTAGAAATAGAGGTGCAGGAGCTCATTAGCATAACTTATTTGTATATGCCACACCCCCTGCCATCACCAGAAGTGTGTCAGAAGGCAACACCCACCACTCAGGTTCCACTGGACTGTTTTGGATTGCTAGCTGGGGGGGAGGTCGGCAGGGCTGTGATTCCACAGGGTCCCTTGTCCAAAGCTGCCATTTTTTTCCCAGGGGAGTTGACCTCTCTAGCCTCTGAGAGGATCTCAGTCCCTTCCTGGAAGCTGGCAATCTAAACGTTTGGTAAGGCATCGCAACGGCCTTTGGAACAGACTGGGCTCTTTTTGGGCAGGAACGCACAGGATCGGAGTTCCGGCTGGTTCCCAAGTTGGCCACACCCAGCAAGAACTCATTAGCATAATAGGCCACTCCCAACAGCAGAAACTCATTAGGATTGGCTACAATTAGGGGTGGCTCCTGCAGGAAATGACCCCTGCTGGTAGGGTTTCTGACTCCGGGTTCAAAACTCCTGGAGATTTTGGGGGTGGAGCGTGGGGAAGGTGGAGTTCAGGGAGTGGGGGGAGCTCGGCAGGGCTGTGATTCCACAGGGTCCATTGTCCAAAGCTGCCATTTTTTTCCACGGGAGTTGACCTCTCTTCAGTAGTCTGGAAAGGATAAAGGGAAAGGAGCAGACGAGTGTGGCAAGCGATCACACCACGCGTGGAAGGCTTTCTAAGTGGAAGGAGAGAAACCATTTTAACGGAGAAGAGGCTGACGTTCAGTTTTGACACGAGCTTGGCATGTTGAAATATGCCTTCAACTCCACTGTCTCTCAGAGGAGAGTCACATGAGGGCCCTTGTTTAAAAATCTGTGCATGACTTGGATGAAGGTGCTGAATAACAAAAGGGCTGTGTGCGTATGTGTGCGTGAAGTGCAGTTAAGTCACAGGCAACCATTGATGAAGGATCTAGACGAGCTGGAACATGTCCAGAGGAGGGCAACGAAGAGGGTGAGGGCTCTGGAGACCAATTCCTATGAGGAAAGGTTGAAGGAGCTGGGGATGTTTAGCCTGGGGAGGAGTTGACTGAGAGGGGACATGAAAACCATCTTCAAGTCCTTGAGGGGCTGTCCTATAGAGGATGGTGTGGAGTTGTTTTCTGTTGCCCCAGAAGGAAGGATCAGAATTAACGGGTTGGAATTAAATCAGAAGAGTTTTGGGCTAAACATTAGGAACTGTCCTCCAGAGCTGGAAAACTTGGGAACAGCCGCTGTCTGAGGTGGGTTTCAAACTGCTGCGCACTGTGATTTTTCATTATTTATTTATTTATTTATTACATTTGCATCCCGCCCTCCCCAGTGGGCTCAGGGCGGCTAACAGAGGCAAGGTCGCTAGCCTTGCCATAGATAAAAACATAAAAACATAATAAAAACATCCAACACTAAAACCATCATACTCTATCCAATTACTAGTATCCTAGATCCGAGGTGGCATCACCGCAGTTCCAGATTGGTGTTCCCATGGTGTGCATGTCCAGTGGCGATGGCTTATCAGATCTTCTGTAATTTCTAGGTTCTTCCTCGGGCCTCGTCGATGCATCCATTAAGATGTCTTGACGGTGATGGTATAGTAGGGCGGCGGCTCCTACTCAAAAGCCAGGCAGAAGAGCTCCGTTTTGCAGGCCCTGCAGAACTGCACAAGGTCCCGCAGGAGCCGGATCTCCCCTGGGAGCTCTTTCCACCAGGTAGGAGCCGCCACCGAAAAAGCCCTGGCCCTGGCCACAGCTAGTTTGGTATCCTTGTTGAGCGCAGAAAAGAGGCTTACAGCTTTTACCTCCTCTCGTTCAGTCACCTTCCCACCCACCCCACCCCCGTGGAGATGGATATCTTTTGTTTTCAGTGTTTGCTCGGCAAACACCGGCCATGTCATGGTTCGGGGAGAACTGCCAGCGCAGATGGTGGACTGTCTGGAAAACAGGTGCTGCCTCGACGGCGTCGTTGCGTTTTGGTGTACCGAGAAGTTAATAATAGACGTGCATACAGGTTGGTGCAGAGAGCGCGCAGGGAGATTGTGAATATCTTGTGGCCTGACTTGCTGTTAAGGATATGCTGCTGTACTTTGGGATGTCTGGCCGTATCTACCTACATCTGGCCCTACATCTGGATATCCAGTTATCAGACCGTGGTGGTGTTCACATGCATGGGATAACATGGGTGGGGGGAGCAAGGCTATTTCCCCTGGAGGAATTTGACCCGCAGTTGCATGATCACACAGTCCTTGGAAGCTGTGGGGGCAGCCCGCCACTGCATGATCAGACGTGACCGCAGGTGAATCGAGGTGAATCGGGGTGTTGTTGTTCCCCCCCACACACGTGTTTCCAGTGCACTTCAATGAGGGATCGATGATTCGCATCTCCGCACTGAGTGCTCCCCATGCAGTGTGCAGTGATGCACGTACCGAGAAGGGGAGAAAAAAACAACGGCACAAAGTCGGGATGGCCTGATCAGACCATCCCGATGCCGTGGGAGCACGCTGGAGTGATCACACAGGGGAAAGTCCGTTCGCCGCCCGTAGCAACCCGTTTGCTACCGAACTTTCCCTGGTGTCTTTTTACTCCGCTCCTAGTGTCTTTTTACTCCACTTCTGTGGGGAGCAAAACAGGTTGCCGACAGGTGTGAGGCATTTCCCAGATGTTTGCATCTGATCGCGCTCTTTCAATCCACCCAGCATTATTCGGCAATTGCCAATTGTTTAAATGTTTTAAATGTTTTAACAGTTTTAAATGTTAAGTTTTAAATGTTTTAACTGTATATGAATCTTGGCACATTGTGCCAGGAGCCACCCTGAGCCCGCTTGCGGGGAGGGCGGGTTATAAATATAATGAATAAATAAATAAAATTACTATGGTGCAGCTAATTGTGCGTGTGATCGTGACCCAGGAGAAGAAAGAATTCTCTTGTTAGTGACCTCTGAATATAAATGCTACAAGTATTTGTGATCACTCACCTCCCGCCACCACACGTAGACACACACCAGTGGAAATTCCTGGAGATTCTCAGTTTTCCATCCTCATTTTGACCTCTCCCCCCCTGCCCGCGAAACGGCCTGCAGTCTGTAATAGGGGAATAATTAACTCTAAGGTACAATTTGCCATCTGTTTCAATGTAATTAACATGTTTGATTGTTTTATTGGATGACTGATGATTGTTTTTAATACATATCGCCCAGAGCAGTACAATAGTCATGATGGGCCAATTCGTGAATGTAAATAACAACCACCACCACCACCTGGGGAGGGCAGGGACCTCAGCAGGGTATAATACCATAGAATCCATCTTTCAGAACAGCCATTTTCTTGCCCTGACCCGGATAGCCCAGGCAAGCCAGCTTGGTGTAGTGGTTAAGTGCACGGACTCTAATCCGGGAGAACTGGGTTGGATTCCCCACTCCTCCACTCGCAGCTGCTGGATGACCTTGGGCAAGCCATAGTTTTGACAAGAGCTGTCCTTGAAAGGGCAGTAACAGAAAAAGCTCTCTCAGCCCCACCTACTTCACAGGATGTCTGTTGTGGGGAGGGGAACGGAAAGGAGTTTGTAAGCCGCTCTGAGACTCCGAGTGAAGGGTGGGGTATAAATCCAATCTCTTCTTCTTCTTCTTCTTCTTCTTCTTCTTCTTCTTCTTCTTCTTCTTCTTCTTCTTCTTCTTCTTCTTCTTCTTCTTCTTCTTCTTCTTCTTCTTCTTCTTC
>NW_015165884.1:18115-25778 GCF_001447785.1 Gekko japonicus
AGGAAGGAAGGAAGGAAGGAAGGAAGGAAGGAAGGAAGGAAGGAAGGAAGGAAGGAAGGAAGGAAGGAAGGAAGGAAGGAGCCATTTTCTCAAGGGGAACTGATCTCTGTAGTCTGGAGATCAATTGTAAAAGCAGGAAATTTTCAGGCAAGCAGAAGTTAAAATCACGTTGTTGTTTTTTATGTTGCAGACGGTTGTTGAAACAAACACGGTTGTGCAGCTGAGCCGTTTTGCTTGTGTCCCACCAGCAAACAGCAAAGCAGCTTTGTTATCTGAGGCCGTGTGCTTTGCACACAAAAGCTCATACCTCGAATAAAACTTAATTGGACTTAAAGGTGCCCCACTGGATTCGAACCTTGTCCCACTGCTTCAGACCAACCCGGCCACCCACCTGGATCAGCTCTCTCCTGTCATCCTCATGCTTTTCCTCTTGAGGGGAGGGAAATTTCAGATGGGCCGCCCTGCTCATGCCATTGGAAGTGGTACAGTCCCAGCAGAGGACTGCACCGTCTCAGTTTCTGCATGTTTGGAATGATTCTTGGAAAAGGGATACCCTGATGGCAGGCCCCCCCGAGAAAAAAACATCCCCCCCCCGAAAAAAGTTGTTATCTACGGGGCTGAGTACAGGTGTAGCTCGGCAGGATCCCATGTTCTCATTAGGATCGGAAACATTTGGAAAACAACAACAACAATACAAGACTTTCAGAATGCCAAATTCTGGATCAAACACCAAACGGCAGCACAGCACCCTGCTTGCCTGTCCGATACAAATCTACCGTATCCACTGCAGCCGAAACGGCTGTTTGCACTTTAAAAGCTTTCCTGCTCCGGACGATTGGGTTACGGGCCCCGCTCAGATATGCTTGCTCTGTGCTTCTTTGAAATGTATCCCTTGCAGGGTTGGAGGTTATCCTGTTTGTTTCGGTCCAGCAATTTGCAGCACAAAGCAAATTGATTGCTTACAAGGGAAACATTCCATTTATGTTTCCAGGCCAGAGGCCAGAATGCACCGTAGTGCTTGCTTGGTAGTAAATGTAAATTCGATTGGGGAGCCTTCATGCTTTGCTGAATGATGCTTTCTGCCCTCTCCTAGCATTCTTGCATGGAAGGGAGCATTTTTTTGCTGATGCATGTGTCTAGACGGCAACGTCCACGCTCTAGACCAGTGCTCCCTCTAAGCTGAGTTAGTGTGAGCCAGCTCAAGTTTTTTTAGCCTCCGGCTCACACATTTTTTGTCTCAGCTCAGGAAGGACGGCTCCAGAGCAGACCAATTGATGCAGCAGCCAAATCACCTGCTCGCAACTTTAATGCCAGTTGCTCACAAAGCAGAATTTTTGCTCACAAGACTCCATAGCTCAGAGGGAACATTGCTCTAGACCTACGGTTGCCAGCTTCTGTCTTGGAAATTCCTTGAGAATTGGAAGTGGATCTTGGGGAAGGCAGGGTTTGAGAAGGGGAGGGACCATAATGCCACAGAGTCCACCCTCCAAAGCAGCCATTTTTCTCCAAGGGAAGTGATCACAGTTGTCTGGAGAGCAGGTGTAATTCTGGGAGATCTCTAGGCCCCAACCTGGAGGTTGGCAACCCTATCTAGACCACTCCATCTTGCTGGTAATGATAAATTTGGGAAGCGGACTTTTCCCCTGGGATTGTGGACGTGTATAATGAACAGTAGGGGCTGAGGTGGCTCAAGTGGTTAAGACAGCAGTTCGAGACCCAAGTGCCGTGATGGAGTGAGCTCCTGTCCCTGGTCCCAGTTCCTGCCAACCTAGCAGTTCGAAAGCAAGAAATTGCAAGTAGATAAATAGGTACCGCTTTGGTGGGGAGGTAACTGTGTTCCATGTGCCTTGGGGTCTAGACATGCCGGCCACATGACCACGGAAACGTCTTTGGACAGTGCTGGCTCTTTGGCTTGGAAATGGAGATAAGCACCGCACCCCTAGAGTCGGATTCGACTGGCTTTCGAGCAAGGGAAACCTTTACCTTTACTATAATGAGCAGTAAGTCACAGCCAACTTACGGAAATCCCTATAGGGCAGGGGTGTCAAACATAAGGCTCAGGAAACAGAACCAGCCTGTCCAGGGCACGTACCTGGCCCATAAGCTATTGGGATGTATGGAGATGTATGGAGAAGGATATATTTTATGGCATCCCTTGGAAAAAAGCTCAGTCTTGCATATGATTAAATACATTTATTGGGGCTTTTGTGGGTTCCCCGGTAAATCGATTGCTTTCACTGCTTGGAATCAATTCCTTTTCCTTGTATTTTGAGTTTAAAAAGACACCATCATAATGTGAATTTGGGTTTGCCAGTGTCCTTTATAAAGTTTATATCTCCAGTACCTGGCATTACATTTTCTGGCATTACATTTTATGGCACACATGGCTCGGCACGACAAGGTCTCATTTATGTCAGATCTGGCCCTCATAACAAATGAGTTTGACACCTCTGGAATAGGGTTTTCAAGGCAAGAGATAAATAGGTTTGCCATTGCCTGCCTCCATGTAACAACCCTGGGCTTCCTTGGTGGTTTCTCATCCAAAGACTAACCAGGGCTGACCCTACTTAGCTTCCGAGATCTGGCTAACCTGGGCCATTCAGGCGAGGGTGTTCCTGGGACTAAGGAGGTGGGAAATCTATTTAAGAAAGTTCACCATCACTGCGGTCACAGACACTAAATAATCCACTTCTGATCCACTTTCCAACTGGATTTTGCCAATTCACATAGTAAAATCCAGTTGGAGGGCTTTTTTTGTAGAAAAAGCCCAGCAGGAACTCATTAGCATATTAGGCCACACCCTGACAGTACAGCTCATTCGCATATTAGGCCACAACCCCATGTTACCAGAAGTGTGGTCATCCAGCCACACCTACCTTTTGCTTCTTATTCTCTTTAACTTGTTTGTTGTCAAAACCCAGGGCTTTTTGCATGTTAGGCCACACACCTCTAATTGTAGCCAAGCCTAATGAGTTTCTGCTGTTGGGTGTGGCCTGTTATGCTAATGAGTTCCTCCTGGGCGTGGCCAACTTGGGAGCCAGCCGGAACTCCGTTCCTGTGCGTTTCTGCCCAAAAATAGCCCTGGAAAGTGCACTGAAAGTGGTTTGAAAGTGAATTATTATTTAGTGTGTGTGACCACAACCTCTGCTGTCTAAGGATGGCGCCCTCTTCAGGCAGGACATTCCGTAGCACTGAGGCCACATCTGAAAAGTCCTGCGCTCTGCCTGAAGATCTCACCACTCTAGGAGCTATCAAACCTAGAAATGGGAAGGAATTGTTTTTATTTTCTACTTTATCCCCCCCCCCCTTACAACTTAGATGACAAAACCTAAGATACTTGTGTAGGGTCCCTCACTCTCGGCGGCAGCAGGAGAAAAAAATAAAACCAAATTTTAAAAATTGCATGATGTCACTTCCAGGAAAACCCCAAAGTGATATCACACCTCTCTCAGAATTGGAGGAAACTCTATGGTAAAACCATAAAGTTTTCAGCAATCCCTAGAAAGGACTGGCATCGCTGGTGGGGTTTCCCTGGAAGTGACGTCAGTCCTCTCTAGGAATTGCCATAAATTCCCACCAGAAGTGACATCTAATTGCTCCCAGGGGTCGCAGGCTTCAGCCTGGCAACCAAACCGAGGGGAGAGGAGTAGATAGGGACAGCAACTGACCTCTTCCCTGCTTACTGCTGCTTCCACAGTGTGGGGGGAGGAATTCCCTGCCTCATTCTATGGTATTTCATTTTATTGGTAGTTCAGGACTAGGGTGTTTGGGTTCATGCTCAGGTGCATGTTGCATACAGCAGAGATGGTATCTGAAAAAGGGAGGAATGACTCACGCGAGCCAGTTTGGTGTAGTCGTTAGGAGTGCAGACTTTAATCTGGGAGAACCAGGTTTGATTCCCCACTCTTTCACATGCAGCTGCTGGGTGACCTTGGGTCAGTCACAAGTTCTCTCAGGGCTCTCAAGGGTACTCCTCGAAAGAGCTCTCTGAGCCCCACCAACCTCACAGGGTGTCTGTTATGGGGAGGGGAAGGGAAAGGAGACTGTAAGTCGCTCTGAGGCTCCTTCGGGTACCGAGTGAAGGGTGGGGTATAAATCCAATCTCTCTTTTCTTCTCTTCTCCTATCCTGCCACAAAATTGTGTTAGTCTTTAAGGTGCTCCTGGACTCTTGCTCTTTTCGTCTGCTACTGGCAGACTAACACGGCAGAGATGGGTATGCTCAAAATCACATCTGTTCATTAACAAGGAGGTACATGGATGCAAGCAACTGGTTTCAGAAGGGCGTTCATGCGTTCTACACTTCTAGCTAACAAACAGAAGAAACTAGCTGGAGACTCCGCCCCATGAGACAAAACCAACTCACACAGAGATCAGGGGTAGGATTACCAACCTCCAGTTGGGTCCTGGGGAATTCCCAGAATTAGTATGCATCTGCAAGTGACAGAAATCAGTTTCCCTGGAGAAAATGGCTCCTGCGGAGGGCTGCCATCCCCCTGATGGGGGTGGGGTTCCCCCAATTTTGGGCCTCCTGATCTGCCCGCTGGCAGGCGGTGGAGCCTCGCCCCCAAAGAGCTCCATGGCACCTTAAATGCTCAGTGCAGTGATGTCACCCGGGGGTGACATCATCGGACCGGGCACATTGCAGGGGGACGCTCTAGCATTTGGCCAAAAACACGATGGTCCCTGATGTCTGGAGCCCCCTGCTGGCAAAGGGTAGGGACCTGGAAACCCTAGGAGGGTGAACTCTAGAACTCTATGACATTATACCCCACTGAGATCCACACCCCTCCCTCCCTCCCTCGGCTCTGCCCCCCCAAACCTCCAGCTATCTCCTAACCCAGAGCTGACAACACTAAGGGGGGAGTAGATCATTCCATGCAAATAGGGGTGTCAGCCTCCAGGTGGGACCTGGAGATCCCCTGGAATTACAGCTCATCTCCAGACTACAGAGATCAGTTCCCCTGGAGCCAGTTTTGTGTAATGGTTAAGTACGCAGACTCTAATCTGGGAGAACCAGGTTTGATTCCCCGCTCCTCCACTTGCACCTGGCTGGATGACCTTGGGCAAGCCATAGCTCTGATGAGCTGTTCTTGAAAAGGAGCAATTTCTGTCAAGAGCCCTCTCAGCCCCACCTACCTCACAGGGTGTCTGTTGTGGGGAGGGGAAGGGAAAGGAGTTTGCAAGTTGAGGAAATTGATGTTTAGGAGGGTGGAATCTAGGGCACTGTACCCCACTGAGCCTGTCCTCCCCAGGCTCCATCCCCAAATCTCCAGGAGTTTCTCAGTCTGAATTTGCCAACCCTACCCAACAATCCCCCTTCCGGTGGCCAGGAGGGACCTCACAACCCTTTGTGCGATTGCTTCTCTTTAGTATTGTGTGTCTTTGCGATGTTGCTTATAGGAAGCAAAGGCATTTATAATGTCAGCGTCGAGCTTCAGACTCCTGTGTCATTTGGCCAGGAAAGAGAAGTGCCTTCTGTGCCTGAAACACGACCCAGCGACTTCTCTGTGTTCCCCCAGAATAGAGATTTATCTCTCCTTGATTCTCTTTAGTGGTGCAAACTGAAAAGTGGTCGAAATCCAGGGTCTTTTTAGCCAGAGCATAATCCACTTCTGGTGGTTTGGACTCATTCCAGCGCAGCTAATTTTATTTTCTGCATAGCCAAATCCCTTGTGAGCTTCTACCTGACTGCATCCCCTGCTTCGTATCACCAGCCAGATGGTACACTTGGATGAAACAATAAAACATGCTGTAAAGTGTTTTTTCTGCTGTCTTGGTGAAACATCCAAAACGGCAACAACAAATGGGAAAGTGTGTGTGTGTGTTGAAGCAGTTATGACTTTACTGGCACAAAAGCAGTGATGCTCCATGGCTGATTTCGCACTAGAGCTGCCTCGATGTTGCGCCGCCATTTGCCCCGATACTATTGGTCAATTTCACAACCGAAGCTGCGGGGCTGCATTTTGACTCGCGGCTTCGCCCGATTCCTCCCGCAGTTTCGTGATCCTGTTTTTAGAGGCTTCGGGTGTGAAACGGCTCTTTTTCAAGAACAGCTCTTATCAGAACTATGGCTTGCCCAAGGTCATCCAGCCAGGTGCAAGTGGAGGAGTGGGGAATCAAACCTGGTTCTCCCAGATTAGAGTCCGCTCACTTAACCACTACGCCAAACTGGCTCTCTCAGCCAAATACTAACCAGAGCTGGCCCAACTTAACTTCTGAGATCTGATGAGACTGGGGCTAGTCTGGGCCATCCAGGTCAGGACAAATGAAGTGAAGAGAAGTTTTTTTTAAAAAAAAAAAATTAAAAATCATGTCCAACCGCTACATAATGCTACTTCTTTAACATTATAAATAGCGTATAACACAGGGGTCATTTCCTGCAGGAGCGCACAGGGGCGGAGCTACGGCAGTAAAGAGCCCAGGGGGCGGGCACATGCAACAAGCTCCGCCCCCTGCTCCCAGCAGCCCTCAGTCAGAGCAAGAAGCAGCCAGGTAAGCTGCAGAGCCCCTGATCCAAAACAGTCCAGTGGCACCTTTAAGCCCAAGTTTTATTCAGGTACAAGCTCTCCCTCCTCTGCAAGGACAGATCTGCACGTTCCCCCCCACACACTAGCTAGCAATCCAAAACAGTCCAGTGGAGCCTGAGTGGTGGGTGTTGCCTTCAGACACACGTCTGGTAATGTCAGGGGGTGTGGAATATGCAAATGAGTTATGCTCATGAGTTATGCTAATGAGCTCCTGCACCTCTTTTTCTACAAAATGACCCCTGGTATAACATATAGGTGGCATAATAATAAGGCTGCGGTTATATGCATGAGTTGAAGTGCAGGTGGAAGCAAGGCTATTTCCTCCGGGGGGACTTGACACGCAGTTGTGAGATCACACAGCCCTTTGAAGCTGCGGGCTTAGCCGGTCATTGTGTGATCAAACGCAACTGCGGACGAGTCTTTTTTTTCCTTCTGTTTGTTTCCCTTGTGCATAAACAAGGAATCACACCTCCACACTGAAAGCCCCCTATGGAGTATGTGATGATGCTCATACTGCAAAAGTGGGGGGCCGGCACAGTGTCGGGATGGTCTTGGGCAGGCATCAGACCGTGCTTGAGTGATCAGACAGGGGAAAGTCCACCTGTGGCCCACCTTGTCTGGATAACACTGGACTTTCTCCGGTGCCTTTTAACTCCGCTTCCGTGGCAGAGCTGCACGGGTTGTCGACAACTACGGGACCTTTCCCAGATGTTGCTGTCTGATCACTCCCTTTAGCTACATCAGGCATTCACACCCGTGTCAGACCTAAAGGAGCGTGAGATCGCAGCCTAATTGTGTTAAAACGGTGTTGAAGAGGCTAATGAATAAGGAATGCCAGTCACACACACACAAAATGGAAAAAACGAAAAGGCTCACATCAATAACATTAAAAAGCCAAAAATAAAGGGCAATGGTATATTCATACGTCCTTGTGCCAGTTTGGTGTAGTGGTGAAGTGGCTCTAATCTGGGAGAACCGGGTTAGATTCCCCACTCCTCCACTTGCACCTGCCGGGTGACCTTGGGCAAGCCGTAGTTCTGATAAGAGCTGTTCTTGAAAAAGAGCTGTTTCTGTCAAGAGCTCTCTCAGCCCCACCTCCCTCACGGGGTGCCTGTTGTGGGGAGGGGACGGGCAC
>NW_015165884.1:25862-29567 GCF_001447785.1 Gekko japonicus
GGAAGACCAGGTTCAATTTTCCCACTCCTCCACTTGCACCTGCCGGGTGACCTTGGGCAAGCCGTCGTTCTGACAAGAGCTGTTCTTGAAAAAGGCCCCGGTCACACTAGTGGGAAAAGCCGCGGAAGAAGTGCGGCTTTTTAGAGCCGGAACAAACAGAAACGTGGCAGTGGGATCAGACAGATCCCCCGAGGCTCTGCGCTTCTTCTGGCAGCCGCGATCACATGCTGCAGGGAAAGTCACTCTAAGAAGGGCGAGAAGGGCCAGCCGCAGCAGTTGTGCGCATGCGCAGTTCGCCATTACAACACATACCACGGGATAACCACGCGTCGGCGATCCCACGGCTGCCGTTGCTGCGCGTCATCCGGTAGTTCATGCCCTTTCACTACTCTCTTCTAGATCCTCATCTTCAGCCGGAAGGGACGGGTTGGGGGCGGGGGCGCGACGCTTGCCAGATGTTAGCATCTGATTGCGCCAGTTTAATCCACCCTCAATCTGTCCGTTTCACGGGGCAAATCCTCCAGTGTGACCGGGGCCAAAGAGCAGTTTCTGTCAAGAGCTCTCTCAGCCCCACCTACCTCCCAGGGTGTCTGTTGTGGGGAGGGGAAGGGAAAGGAGTTTGTAAGCTGCTCTCCTTCGGGTAGTGAAGGGCAGGGTATAAATCCAATCTCTTCCTCTTCTTCTCCTCCACCTTCTGTCTCTGGTGCTGAGGGATTCTGTGTTCTCCCCCCTTAAAAAATCACAGTGCCCAGACCTTCTTATTATCAGATGAGCAAAGAACAGAATTGCTTTTTAATCCCCACATTTATTTATTTATTTGTTTGTTTTATTTATACATTTATATCCAGCCCTCCCCGAAGGCTCAGGGCGGCTCACAAGGGGCATAAATGCCGAAGTTAAAACAATAAAACAATACAAAACAGCATAAAATACAATAAATACAATTCACTAAAAATTCATTCCACGGTGTTCCAAGAATATTTAACTATAGGTTCAAGATGGGGTTCCAAGATAACTTACGCTAAGCAACAACAGTGATGATAATAATATACAGTAACAGCAATATGCGTCCCTACAGCGCTGCCATATGCCAGGAACGTCTCACGCCCCCTTGTCCACTCCAAAGATAGTCAATTTGTGGAATTAAGAGGAAAGGGGTGTGTGTGCAGATGGAATAATGATGGCAGATGATGGTGGCAGCGGCTCCTACTCAAAAGCTGGGCGGAAGAGCTCCATTTTACAGGCCCTGCAGAACTGAACCAGGTCCCGCAGAGCCCGGATCTCTTCTGGGAGCTCATTCCACCAGGTTGGAGCCGCCACCGAAAACGCCCTGGCCCTGGTCACAGCAAACTTGATGTTCCTGGGGCCTGGAATATCCAGGAGATTTTGGTTCCCTGACTGTAGTGCCCTTGGGGGAACATGTGGGGAGAGGTGGTCCCTTAGGTGAGCCGGACCCTGACCATATAAGTTCTCTACACTGTGTCAAACCGTAAAGTGTTCAGGAGCTTGAAATGGCAGGGAAATGTTAGTCATATTTAGGAGTTCTGACTGCCCCTCCAAAGAAAGAAATCGTTTATATCACGCAGGCTTTACCATTTTGCTATGGAAAGAAGAAGAAGAAGAATCAGCTCAACAATGGATCGATGGGAGCGCTTGCTAACCACTGTGATTGCTTGGATAAAAATAATCCTACTGGAATATGAAACGTGTGGATTCCATTGCCTTTTCAATCATGCCAACGGGCTTGAGTTGCAACCAGCCTGCAAAGCGTTACAGCTGCGGTTTTCAGTCTTGGAAAAACCCAGGGGCTGCCTGCTGTTTTGGGAACAGGGTTTGCCCATTGGAGGAACTGGGGAATAGGGCCTAGCGCACCTGCATCTTTAGATGTTCTCTAGGATTTACCAAAACCTTATGTTTTTCACTCCTCCCTCTCAGCTGTCGTGTCGCATCACTTCTGTTAAAAACTGGCAATGTTGTAGCGTAGCTCTAGGAGTCACTGGAAGCTCTGTGGTAAAGCCATAGAGTTTCTGGCTCTTCCTAGAGCTAGAGTTTCCAGCGATTCCTAGAGCTACACTGGGAAAGAAGAGTGAGAAAGAATAAAATAAACACTGTGGTGTAGGGTTGCCAGGACTGTTGGAAATGCTGGCGGGGGGGATGGGGGGAATGTTCCAGGAGCAGGAAGTGATTTTGCATGGCATGTCTATGTAACCCAGACGTAATGCAGGCACATTGGTAACGTTGGGGGTGACACTCTGTTTTTTGGGCAAAACTCTATGGTACAATCAACCTTGAACCATAGAGTTTTGCCTCAAAACCAGAGTGTTTTTCCCATGACGTCTCCGATGTGCCAATATCACTTCTGGGTGGGGTCCTTCCTTCCTTCCTTCCTTCCTTCCTTCCTTCCTTCCTTCCATCCTTCCTTCCTTCCTTCCCCCCTCCCCCTCCATGTTAATATTTAATAAAGTCTTTAATTTGGGCTAATAATCTGTGTTGTGCTTTGACCACATAGTCCCCCAAAGATTGGGGATTCCATCTCCAAATAGGGAGATTCAGCCAGAGGGGTGTCACTGTCCTTCTAAAAAGGCAGCGAATTTAAGGAGTGAGATATGCCCACGGGACAAGGGTGGGAGGCAAACAGCTGAATTGTAAACTGGAGCCCGTTTCACCATAGTAGGCAACCAAACTTGGTTCAGACAAAGGAAACCCTTTGCAGGCCTTTGTGAGGAACTCATTGGAGCCAAGACTCCACAGCTTAAAAGGAGGGTTGCTTGCAGGCAATGCTCCCTCTAAACTGTGAAGTCTTGCGAGCAAAAATTCTATGTTGTGAGCGACTGGGATTACAGTTGTGAGTGAGCGATTTGGCGGCCGCATGAATTAGTTTGCTTTGGAGCCATCACTAACTCATCTTAGAGGGAGCACTGCTCACAGGGTGTCTGTTGTGGGGAGGGGAAGGGAACGGAGTTTGTAAGCTGCTCTGAGAGCTGCCTCCTCCTCCTCCTTCTGTTGCTAGCTTTGGGTGGGCAAATACCTGGAAATTTGGAGGCGGAGACTGGGGGTGGCATGGTTTGCGAAAGGGAGGGACCCCTGCAGGGTAAAATCCCATTGAGTCCGCTCTCCCAAGCAGTCATTTTCTCCAAGGGAACTGAACGGTGTCCTCTGGAGCTCAACCTTAATAGTGGGAGCTCTCCAGGCCCCTTCTAGGGGGCTGAGAGCCCTAGATCTACCATTTGAGGAGATACTACCTCTGAACATGGAGGCTCCATTTTGTTCTCATCATGGCTAACAGCTGTCATAAGATCAGTCCTCCCTCTAGTAGACTGGATGCTACTATGGGGAAGAGGGGATTTCGAAGGCAACACCTGAGGAATAATTCGAGAAATAAAAGCTATCTTTACAAAACAAACAAAAAACACCTAACTAGCCAGTTTGGCATAGTGGTTAGGAGCACGGACTCTAATCTGGAAGAACCGGGTTTGATTCCTCCCCTCCTCCACAGGCAGTTGATGGTGTGACCTTGGGTCAGTCACAAGTTGTCTCAGAGCTGTTCTCTCAAGGACAGTTCTGGAAAGGGCTCTCTCAGCCCCACCTACCTCACAGGGTGCCTGTTGTGGGGAGGGGAAGGGAAAGGAGATTGTAAGCCGCTCTGAGACTCCTTTGGGTTGTGAAGGGTGGGATATAAATCCAATCTCTTCTTCTTTTACCTCA
>NW_015165884.1:32351-44817 GCF_001447785.1 Gekko japonicus
CAACCCGATCCTTAAAAATCGCCGAAAGTTTCTGCCATTGCATGGCACCGTCTCCATCTGTGTAAACTCTACTCCTTTCATTCATTAGGTGATGACCTGAAAACATCATGACGGAGGTCCAGGGCACTGTCGAGTTTTCGGTGGAGCTACACAAATTCCATAATGTGGATCTCTTCCAGAGAGGGTGAGTCTATGTGTTCTTGATGTTGTAAGTAAGGTTTGTGAATAGGGAAGACAATCAGGGCTCTTTTTGTAGCAGAGCTCCTTTGCATATTAGGCGACACACCCCTAATATAGCCAATCCTCCAAGAGCTTACAGAGCTCTTCTTACAGGGGCTACTGTATGCTCTTAGAGGATTGGCTACATTAGGGGTGTGTCATCTAATATGCAAAGGAGCTCCTGCTACAAAAAGAGCCCTAGTCCTTCCATATTTCAGGTGCGGATTCCTGTAAGTCCCAGTTGTGGGGAGAAAGAGCAAGTAGGTCAGGGGTCCCAAACTTCGTGCCTCTGGGCACCAAGGGGCCCACCAACACTGTTCTTGGCACCCACCAAGTGTTTAGGGAAAGTGGGTGGGGCCAGGTTGGACTTTTGTCCAAGAAGGCTTCTGATTGGTCATTGGAAATTTGGTTGGCTGTGAACATTTTTAAAGATGCACCACACGAATCTTCACGATGTGATGGAAGGTAAACTGTGGCAGCCATTTTCTGGTTGGCTTCACCCTCGGCGGCAGCCATTTTGACACAGCCATTTTGTGGCCACACCCACTGCACTGTATCAGAAATCCAGAGGTGCCCACAGGCTGAAAAAGGTCGGAGACCCATGAAGTAGTTAGTTGTGCAGCCAAACTAGAATGAGGTGCTATTTAGGGCCAGATGGGACCAGATTGGATTCTCTAATCATGTGACTTTCATTATGGTTGTTATGCCAATAAAGGTTTTCTGTTCTGTTCATTATGGGTTGGATCTGCAGGGATGGAACTGCAATGCAGATGGGACCAGGTCAGTAATGCCCTTTGGCTTTCTAGCTGGTATGAGGGATCAGGAAGTGAGGTCATTGGGTTCCTGGTTTGAGATCTTTGGCATCTTACAGTATCTGTTCAAGGAACACCATCTAACTGGACTTACATTGAGTTTGAAACTATGTACCAGTTGAAGAACGAATGTCTAGGTGACCTTGCAATGTAAGTGGATGGCCCCACTGGTGGACCTCCTGATGGGACCTGGTATTTTTGGCCACTGTGTGACAGTGTGTTGGACTGGATGGGTCACTGGCCTGATCCAACATTGTCTTCTCTTATGTTCTTATGGATTTCTCCATTTTGTGACTGGTGTAGTGGTAGAGTGTGGGGCTATGATAGGGGATACCTAGGTTTGAATCCCCACTTGTGCCATGGAAGCTCGCTGGGTAACCTTGGGCCAGTCACACTCTCGGCCTAACCTACCTCACAGGATTGTTGATGTGAGGATAAAATAGATGAAAGGAGAATGAGGTTGAAAAAATCTCCCAAATTCTTGTCTGAAAGTCTTAACTATTATACCTTTTGTGAGGTGGTTGATGTCGAACGGTAGGAAGCAGCCAGTTCTGGTTGCGTCATTCATGCAGCATAGTATCAAGTTATGCAGTGGTTACTGCCAGACCTGGCTGTAGTGAATCCTCCCGTGAAGGCCAAAACAGCCTTATAAAGGGCCCTGCACCTCCCCCTGCCTTTCACTGACAGAAACCAAAGCTTGAAGGCTGGCAGTACTTTTGTGGTTGCTTAGCAACGGGCACTGAGGGCCTTTATTTCTTAAAGCTACAGGCATGGCTTCTGTCTTGTTGGAGGGTAGTTAACGGCCTAATGTATTATTGGTTTTTTTTTAAGATTTTACATTTTTCTGAAAACCTGAGGCTTTCCCCAGTTTGGGGGGGTGGGGGTGGTCTGCCTTGTCTGTTCATGGCTCCAGTCTCTAGATTAATCACAGATTCTGTCATGTTGAGAATTGGATATATTGATGGTGTTTAGTGATCCTTGATCTCACGTGATGCCAGGACAATAACCATTTCTCTGTTCATACTTCAACAGTATTCCCTCTTTCATACATATGCCCTCCTGCATGCCCTGCATGATACTTTGCCTCTAACTCTCTCTCTCACTTGCACACAGAGAGAGCGTGGGAGAGAGACAGGCCGGTATCCAGCTATGCAGTTCCTCCAACAGAATGGCATTTCCATTTGCAGAAGAGGGTGTTGCAATTTCCAGTTATTTCCTCTCCAACTGTAGTCCCCCACTTGGCTGCTGTGTCGTTTCTGTGGGTCTGCTGACCCTCGGAAACAATATATTTTGGAGGGAGGAGACTCGGAGGGCTGGATTGGAAGAAGTGAGAAAGCCCTGTCCCACCAGCTCACCAGCCGGCTGGATAGTAGTGTGGACAACCTCTTGTGGGCCTGATCTCCAAACAACAGAGATCACTTCCCTTGGAGGGAATGGCAGCTTCAATGGGTGGACTCTATGGCACCGTACCCTGCTGAGGTCCCTCCCCTCCACAAACTCTGTCCTTCCCAAGGCTGCACCCCAAATATCCAGGAATCCCCCAGCCTGTCAAACCTGCTGTGCATTTTACAGCTCATTCGAGTGGGAGAGTGTGAAACTGAAATACTTTCACTTTTGCCAGATTGCTTTGAAGTAGCATGTATCCTTATCACCTCTGAGAACCCAGGCATCCTTGGGTCTCAGCTTTCGCCACTCGGCTTCATTTTATGTATCAGAGGGAAGGCATAGTAAGGGGGGTTGCTGGCCGTTGCTTTTGGCGGGTGGAATACTAAGGGGAGATCAGTCCCGGGTCTTTTAGGGCCCCTGCTTGAACCTGGTATATCTATTGCTTTTGCACCTTTAACCTTAGTTCTAACACAACCAATGTCCAGTCTGGATCCTATCAATGTCTCAATAAACCTATCATTCCCCAGAGTGAATGTTGTTGGGAACTGATTTATCCAAGAGACTGACAAAGCCTGGAGTTGGCAAACCTACTGAATACATGTGGTTATATTTGAGTTTGGGCAAACATTCACAAGTTGGCTGTCTAGTTTTTAGGGTTTTTTTCCTGTGACAAACCAAGAATCTGCTGGTGCCAGTGATCCTACAAATGCTAGATAAGAACATAAGTTTCATCCATGGAGGATCTTTTTTCATTATGTCGTGGTCTGCCCGTTGTGCTGGGAACCGAGATGTAAATTTTTGTCTGCAATGATAGATCAATTGCAGAATTTTTCTGACATCGGCAAATTAATATTTCTGCTGTCGGATGCAGACCCTACAGTTTACTACAGGGTAGCAATCTTCGCCTTAGTGGCTTGTAAAATCAGGACCAAGAACATAGAAAAATGAAACTGAACTGTAAAACGGCCATGTAAAACAGCAATGTTTGAGGCTGAGTATGTTTTCTGGAGATGGGGATCCATATTTAAGATTTTAATTGATTTAAATACTGAACGTGCAGATTTTTAGAGGTTGTAATTCGGATCTAACTCAGATTCCAGTGCTGCGAGTTGTTTAATTTGTACATTGTTTTTAAATTGTAATGGCGAATCGCTGCACAATAAATTTTACTTACTACTACTTACATAGAGTGATGTAGCACCCCCCCCCCAATGTCAAGGAATGCTGAGTCTCTCACTCCAACAGTAAATACTCAGCCAGTCTGGTGTAGTGCATTCCCCACTCCTCCCCGGGTTGCATTCCCCACTCCTCCACTTGCAGCTGCTGGATGACCTTGGGCAAGCCATAGTTCTGTCAGAGCTGTCCTTGAAAAGAGCAGTTTCTGTCAGAGCTCTCTCAGCCCCACCTACCTCACAGGGTGTCTGTTGTGGGGAGGGGAAGGGATAGGAGTTTGTAAGTCGCTCTGAGACTCTGAGTGAAGGGCGGGGCATACATCCAATCTCCTCCTCCTCCTCCTTCGTGTCAGTGACATAACATGACAGAAAATGGTGGCAAGGGAGAAATAACTTATTTTGTTTATAAACAACAAAGGTGAGATTTATTTGCGTAGTTCTAGAGGTCAAGCGTCTTGTAAGACTTTTTTTTTTTTTTGCAAGGCAAAGCATTTCTGGGCCTTCCTCGCCTCCCCCAATTCACTCCATCTCCTGTGATTTAATGGCTGGTGACAACCATGCCTGCAGCAAAATTAGTTTAGGCCCTCTGACATCCTTTAATAAACTGGGAAATAAAGTTATTGGCCCCTGCCAGGGATCAATTAATTGATTTGCTTGCTTGGGTCAGAAGCCTCCGTTCCATCCCTTTTCTTCTGTAGTCATTTCGATCTTTATGGACAGGGAAATCTCTGTGTGTATTTGTGTCGTAAAGCATATAAAAAGTTAACCAAGGGCAGAGGTTTCCCCCCCACCTGGCAACGGAAAAAGAGAAACAGACTCCAATAATCTAGATAAAAGAAGGTTCCTAAACTACGTATTTAAATGTTTTAGGAATTGCCCATTGCTTTAAGAAAATCTTAATTCTGTACAGAGTACTGCAGCAGACTTTTATGGAGCTTGTAGACAGGGTTGTTAGTATCCAGATATTCATTCAAGCAGGATAGATCCATCGGTCAGTCACTCATATATATATTTTGCTGTGGTGACCTCAGCAGGGTATAATGACAGAGTCCACTGTTTTCTCCAGAGGAACTGATCTCTGGTCCCTGAAGAGCAGTTGTAATTTTGAGTGATCTGTAGCCCTCACCTGGAAATTGGCAACAATTGTTTCCCAGGACGAAATGGCTGGTTTGGAGGGTGGAGTCTATGGCATTCTACCTGTCTGATGTCCCACCCCTCCGCAAACCCCACCCTCTCCAGGCTCCACCCCTCAAATCCCCAGGAATTTGCCAGCCTGGAGTTGGCAACCCCATCTCCTTCGCAGGTAACCATCAACCTACCATTATCTGCCCCTTTGACTTCAGCTGACTTCCGCTCTCCCTTCTGCAGAGCAATTGTAATTTTGAGTGGTCTCCAGCCCTCACCTGGAGATTGGCAACAATGGTTCCCCATGAGGGACTGAGTGGTTTGGAGGGTGGAGTCTATGGCATTGTACCTGTCTGAGGTCCCACCCCTCCTCAAACCTCACCCTCTTCAGGCTCCATCCCTCAAATCTCCAGGAATTTCCCATCGGGAGTTGGCAACCCTATCAGGATTGGCCCCAATATGTTTTCTCCCAAAGGGCAAAGTAGGTGACTGGACCAAACTTAGTTGCCTACCAACAGGCACTGAGGGGAAAGTAGGGTTGCCAGCTATAAGGAGGGAAATACCTGGAGTGTTGGGGGGTGGATTCTGTAGAGGGTGGCATATGCAAATAAGTTATGCTAATGAGTTATACTAATGAGCTCCTGCACCTCTTTTTCTACTAAATGACCCCTGTATATAGGAAAGCAGCCTTTATATATATATATATATGGAAAAACACATAAATATAGTAAGGGAAATACAGAAAAGAGAAAGAGGGTTACATACTATAATAATATATATATCAAAGATAACTATATATAGCAAAGCATAAAATACAGAAAATATTTCTGCACAACATCTCCTTATTACATCAAAAAGTATTTGGGATACTGTCTATAAAATACAATAACACTTTTAAAAGTATGTTTATATAACAGACAAACAAAAACATGCAAAATTACACATATAGGAAATTCTCATTACATCATTTGATGTAGTTATTGACCTCATACAATATCTTAATATATTCATTGTTTCCCCCCCACCTTATAATTTACATATCTACTTTTTGCTTATAATAAAAATATAGGTTTTATTCCCTTTTATTTCAGTTAGGTGACCGAAAGTTTTATGTCTTGTACTCTTCTGTCCATTTATAAAATCTTGCCCATGTATCTTCAGTCTTCTTCGTTGTGCCCTTTCAGAATTGAGGTTAGGTTATCCATGTCTGCTGTTTCCATTATTTTAGTTATAATTTCTTCTTTTGAAGGGATTTCATTTTTTTCTCCAGTACTTGGCATATAATATTGTTGCTGCTGTTACTACATGTATAATAAAATAAAAGTGTCGGGTTTTTTTGTTTTTTACAATTCTCTTGGATTATATTCAATAGAAATTCTGGTATATAAGGCACAGTATCTTTTAATACTTTTTGTAACTATTCATGTATCCAAGACCAATATTTTTTAACTTTATCACAAGTCCACTACATATGAAAAAAACCCCAACATTTTTTGACACTTCCAACAATCATTTGGTAGGTCAGGGTAGAATTTAGCTTGTTCAATTTGGGTAATATACCATCTATAAAATATTTTATAAATATTTTCTTTGTATGCAGTCGCTTTTGTAATCTTCACATTTGTTTTCCATACATGTAACCATTGATTAGATCAATATTATGGCCCAAGTTTTGTGCCCATTTAACCATACAGTTTTTAACTATTTCGTCTCGTGTTTTATCTTCTAACATTATTATGTACAATTTCTTAATCAGTTTATCATCAGCATGGAATAGTACCATGTCCATTTCCATTATGCCTGTATAAACCCCCCCTGGTTTATTTGTAGCTAATCTAGACTGTATTTGTGCTCTTTCCCACCAGCTTAATTTCCTGTTCTCTAAGTTTTCCTGTTAATTTTAGCTCATTTTTATTGTCTAGTAAATCTTCATATCTCAACAACATGTTTGTTTGTTTTTTGTGCCCCCCGTAGGGGATTTTTTAATTTGTATTTTCTATAATCTACAAAATATTAAAACTACAACAAAATTAGGGAGGGGAACTACATACTATGGGAGAAAGTAAAGAAAAACCCACTAAAAACCCAAGAGTTGGTGGTCATACATATTGCTTAACAAGTTTAGCTTTTAGCTCATAATTCCATTCAAATTCATTGAATGTGGTCATCTAAAAATCCTTTTATGCTGGTCATATAACTTTAAACACCTCTACTTCAGACTTCTTAAAAAGCAGTATAAGACTTATTTATAATAATACATTATAAGAGCTTTCAGAGTGTAATAACATCTCATTTTTTAGATTTTTGCTTTCTCAAATGGTAACGTGTCTTTGGGGCAGCTGCCCCTAATTTGGAGTCTGAGTCCTCATCTGAAGATGCCGCTGCTCCTTCTTCTTCGCTATCTTTAGTGCTGTCCTCTTTCTCTGCTTCTACCTCTCCTGATGGACGACTACGTAGACACAAAAATCCATGTGCCTTTTCAACAGAGTCGATTTTTCCTTTCTGTCCATGAATTTGAAGAGTGTACCTTCGGGGACTAACCATCTGTAAGGGATGTTTTTCTTTTCTAAATATGTCACCAAGTCTCTATATTTCCTCCTCTTTCTTCTTATTTCAAACGGGATGTCCTTTAACACTTTTATTTCTTTGTCTTTGATCTTCAAGGTAGATCCATTTGTTGCTTTGAGGATTTCTCTCACTTGTCTTCTAGAGAATCTTACAATCACTTCCCTGGGCAGATTATTATTTTTTTATAAATTCTGAATACGATCTATAAATTATATCTATTTCACTTTGTAATGTCTCCGTTTTTATATCTGCCATAGGTCGTAATGCATCACACATTATTTAAGATTCTCAGGTTTTCCTTCAGGAACTTAAGACATAGCTTGCTGTCTCCATTTGTAGCTGTAACAGTTGAGACTCCTCCATCAATCTCTTTTTTCCCCATCACCTGGATTTGTTTTTTAAGCTTTTTGGTGTTGGTATCCACTTCTTTTACTTCTTGTTCAGTCTTATCTGTTTTTTTGGCTATTTCAGTCAATTGCAGTTGCTGTGCGTCGAAATTGCTATGTAGTGCCGTCACTTGTTCCAGCAGGGGTTCCAGTGCTTCTGTCAGAATCTTTTGTAGCTCTGTAGTTGTGTCCTGTCTAGGAGCAGAACTCACTGGACCAGCAGTTCCGGCAAGAAGCTTTGGTTTTACTTGTTTGTCTTTCTCATCCTTCCTTGTGGGTGCCATGTTTGAGATTGTTTACTTTTATAAAAGTTATCACAGTCTCTGATACTCCTTAAAAAGCTTGGTAAGTTCTTAAATGCTTTTAATTTCTATTTTGCTTCAGTATTCCACCCCCGTTTTTGTATGTATGCAAAGTTCACTTAGTTTTTCTTATCAGGGGAGAGTCCCCCCCTCATTTTCTAAGGGTAGGTGTCCACTTAAAATTTTTGGTGGTTCTTGCTTAAACTCCAACTCACATTTCAACAATAGATCCGGTTTCCTTTTCCAGTCGCTTGGCCACCAAACGCTTGCTCCGGTGTGTGCTTCTGATTCCCATATGGGACGGTCTGCGGCAGGACCTTCGGGGCATGGGGAGGCCCCCCTTCACTGGCTGTCATGCCAGGGGAAGAGCCTCCTAGCACCCCATGGGTGGGAGCCTCTTGCGGAGGCTCCAGGGGTGGAACGGACAATCGTGCCCCCTCCTCATCGCGGGCTCTGGCGGTCCTTTCCCGAAGGATCAGGAGAAGCGACCGCCATAATGAACACCAAAACTGGAAGTCTAACAACATGTTTTTTTTAAAGTATATTAGGGTTTGCAAACACTTCAAGTGGTGAAACCCATTTGGGTGTTTTGGTGTTGAATATTCTTTTTACACTTTCCCATTCCTTCAGTAAAGATTTCCTAATAAGATGTTGCTTAAAATATTTATGTCCATCTGCTTTTCCATACCACAAGAATGTGTGCCAACCCAGTAATAGGTCATGTCCTTCTAATGTTAGTAATCTGGTATTTTCTAAATGTAATCCATTATTTTAACCACATCAAGGTTGCTGCTCTATAGTATAAGAGACAGTTAGATAAAGCAAATCCAGCTGTTTCTTTTGCATTTTGTAAGGCCTTCATTTTTATTTTTGGCTTCTTATTCTGCCATATAAATTTTGACATCATTTTATCAAGATCTTTGAAATATTGTTGATTTTGGAGAATTTGAATTGTCCGAAATAAAAATATCAGTCTTGGTAAAATGTTCATCTTTTGGTAGTCTTTAGGGAGCTACTGGACTCCTGCTCTTTTCTACAGCTATAGACAGACTAACAGGGCTAGGTAAAGGTTTCCCTTGCTCGAAAGCCAGTTGAGTCCAACTCTAGAGTTGCGGGGCTCATCTCCGTTTCAAAGCCGAAGAGCCAGCGCTGTCCGAAGACGTTTCCGTAGTCATGTAGCCGGCATGACTAATCACCAAGGTGCACGGAACGCTGTTACCTTCCCACCGAAGTGGTACCTATTTATCTACTTGAAATTTCTTGCTTTCGAACTGCTAGGTTGGCAGGAGCTGGAACTAGAGACGGGAGCTCACTCCGTCATGCGGCACACTCGGGCCTCAAACTGCTGAACTACTGATCTTCCACAGCCTGCAGTTCAGTGTCTTAACCATTTGAGCCACGGGAAGCCATGTTAGTCTGTCTGCAGCAGCAGAAAAGAGTAAGAGTCCAGTAGCACCTTAAAGACTAACAAGATTTGTGGCAGGCGATGAGCTTTCATGAGTCACTGCTCACTTCTGCAGACACAGCACACCTCTGAATACCAGTGCCAGGAGGCAACCTCAGGACAAGGCCTGTTTGTTAGCTCTGAGGGGCAAACTGATTGGCCACTGCTCTGATCCAGCTGGGCACCTTGAATGCTTGTAAGATTATTTTTGAGCAGCGTTTTACCAACTTGCAGGATTACCTATTACCATGTGCATCTGGTGGTTAAAATGTCAGGCTAGGAACTGGTAAACTCAGGTTCGAATCGCCACTTGAGCTGTGGAAGCTCACTGGGTGACCATGGGCCAGTCACAGACTCTCAGCCTAACCTTACCTCACAGGGTTATTGTGAAGATAAAAATGGGAGAGAATAATGTACGCAGCTTTGGGTCCCTGTTGGGGTGGGATATAAATAAAACAAGTAAATAAGTAAACACAACAACACCAGCAATGCTTTTTTTGGCAGGGCTTTATCAGTTGCCCAGTGGACACATTCAATGCTTCCCTTTAAGCTTAGAGTCTTGTGGGCAAAAATTCTACTTTGTGAGCTACTGGCATTAAAGTTGTGAGCGAGCAATTTGGCGACTGCATAAATTGGCTTGCTCCAGAGCTGTCCTTCCTGAGCTAAGATGAAAGTGTGTGAGCTGGAGGCTAAAAAACCCGTGAGCTAGCTCACACTAACTCAGCTTAGAGGGAACACTGGACACATTTGTTGGGGAGGTGCAAATGAGTGGAGCGAAATGAAAGATGCAAGACACACATCCGGAGATCGGTTGCAATTCCAGGAGTTCTCCAGGCCTCACCTGGAGTTTGGCAAGCCTAGTGCGGATGATGTAGAGACTAAATCCCAACAGGTCTGCTGTGCTGTGAATGCCAGTCAAATGGGTGATGGCTCAGTTGCACATTTTCCTTTGAACAGAAGAAGAATAGATTGGATTTATACCCTGCTCTTCACTACCCAAAGGTGTCTCAGAGCGGCTTACAAACTCCTTTCCCCTTCCCGGTTCTCCCAGATTAGAGTCCACGCACTTAACCACTACACCAAACTGGCTCTATACCAAACTGGAATACAGATCTTTGACATGATCATTGTCTATCCCTTTCCCACTACATGACACTTACAAGGAGCCTGCATCGGTTTACAAAACTTGCCACAAGCAACTGAGCAGCAGATGCATTTGTTCCAGCTGCAATGAAATCTCTCAGACCAATTTGGCAGCATCTTGGCATTTCTCGTTGACATTTCGTGTTTCAAATGTCACTCTCTTTCTCTCCCCCCCTAAAGAATATGAAATCGGGGTCCTCGAGGGAATGGTGCTGGTGCTAAGGATATTTAAGAGGTGTGAAGTATAGCCTCGAGCCTATTTACTCAAAAGTAAGCCCAGTTGAGCTCAGTGGTTCTTAGGCTGCCATCCTGAGGATTTTTTTCTGAGAGCTGAGCCACACTGAATTGCATGGGACTTACTTCTGAGTAGACATCTTTAAGATTGCATTCTTGCTCCTGAGTAAGATTACAGTCACAATCATTTTGACACTGTGGTCAGGATCCAGTCCCCTGTTTATCCTGCTACTCCATAGCCCCTTGAGCATTTCTCCACATAAGAGGGTTTCCTCGTTCTGTCTGTCTATCTGTCTGTTTGTCCATCCATCCATCCATCCATCCATCCTTCATCTATCTATCATCCATCCATCCGTCCGTCCGTCTGTCCGTCTGTCTGTCTGTCCATCCGTCCGTCCGTCCGTCCGTCTGTCTTTAGTTGTTGTAGATTTTCCGGGCTGTATGGCCGCGGTCTTGGCATTGTAGTACCTGACATTTCTCCAACATCCGTGACTGGCATCCTCAGAGGTATAACACAGAAAGATGGAGTACTCTCTGTGTCAATGTGAGAAGAAAAATGGTAGGCAGGTATCTACTCAGGAAGGTGGGCTGTGTTCAGCCACTGCTGATTTTTCAGGTTGACCAAGTCCGCAGTGTCTTTCATCTTCGTTTATTCTTGTCCGGATGCATATGCTGAACATAGCCTAACTCAAAAAGGAAACAGTATCTTATACCAAGACACTGAAATGCTGGACAACACATCCAATTACCATGTCAGATTACACAGGGAAGCCATCGAAATTCACAAACATAAACATAATTTCTGGTTTCCTGTCCTGAAAAACACAAGATGTTTCCTGTCCTGAAAAAGTCTAATGAAAAAAACACACACAAAAAAACCACACCACATCTTACAACAGCACTACAGATAAGATGAGAATTTCAACAGCCAATCCATATGCAAAAGAACCTCCTCAGGAAAGCTCCTCCATTAGCATGTCACAGCCTGCGAAACTCCTACAAGATAATGAATCAGCCCTACTCCACTGTCCTGAGTAGATATAAATTACCTGCCTACCATTTTTTCTTCTCACCTTGACACAAAGAGTGCTCCATCTTTGTGTGTTATACCTCTGTGGTTGCCAGTCACAGCTGCTGGGAAAACATCAGGTACTACAATGCCAAGACCACAGCCATACAGCTTGGGAAATCTACAACTAATGAACTCCAGCTGTGAAAGCCTTCTACAACATATCATCTGCCCGCCCACCCGCCCACCCATCTGTCTGTCTATCTATCTATTTGTCTGTCTGTATTCCCGATGCTTTTATCCTGAAATTCCCATTTTCATTGTGCTTTTTCCTTCTGCAAATCCAACTCATAACACTATTTTCCCTTTTTTGAGTTTTTTTTCACCCTGAATTTCTCCCCATAAACCATATGTGTTTTTGAACATTATTCATGGTGAATTAAGCCACTATTTTACATTATATGTAAGCAGGGGTCATTCCGTAGAAAAAGAGGTGCAGGAGCTCATTAGCATAACTCATTAGCATAACTTATTTCCATATGCCTCACCCCCTGACATCACTGGAAGTGTGTCAGAAGGCAACACCCACCGCTCAGGCTCCACTGGACTGTTTCGGATTGCTAGCTATGTGGGGGGGGGGGGACGCGCAGATCTGTCCTCGCAGAG
>NW_015165884.1:45019-90530 GCF_001447785.1 Gekko japonicus
CAGGGGGCAGGGCTTGTTGCATGTGCCCGCCCCCTGGGCTCCTTACTGCCGGAGCTCCGCTCCTGTGCGCTCCCGCAGGAAACGGCCCCTGTTTGTAGAGTTGCCAGTCTCCAGGTGGGACCTGGAGATCTCCTGGGGGAAAATATATAATAATATCGTAACTCTCTTCTGTCCCTGGTTTATTTTTTATAAAGCAGTGTATGGCAGGCCAGCAGAACTTCCTCACAAGAGAACTTTCTGCAGAGCACTATTGAGTCATGTTGGCAAAGGAACGACTGCAGCCCGGCTCTCCGGGAGGCATCAATCGTATGGTAAACGGAAGACTCGAGTCTCTGTGCTGGCATTTCTCGACAGCACTAAATGTACTTTTTGAGACGTCGACTCTGCTCAAAGAGGAGGGGGGAAATAATCACTCTGGCTGGCACGCTTGCCAAAATGTGGAAAGAACAACAGGTGAGGCTGGAGGAGTTCCAGCCGTCTCCTTAGCACAGTTCCAAATGGAACTGGGACTTTAATAAATCAAGGAATTGAATGGAGTTTCAGGTGCCCTCGCCTGGGAGGCTGTAATGTAATTACCGGAAACTTGCAGGTCAGTTTCCACCTTGGCCTGCAGAGGGCCGGCTCCTTGTTCCACCTGCTGAGCTGCAGCTCCGCTACAGTTGCCAACTCCACACTAGGAAATTCTGGAGAGATTTTTTGAAGTGAACCCTGGGGAAGGGAGTTTTGAGGAGGGGACAAACCTTAAAGGAGTATGTCATGATCTGTGTAGGACTGGGAGACAAGGCCTAGTGAGGCCTAGGCCCTGGAGACCTGTGTGGGAGTGGAAAGCAGACACAGCCTACAATCCCCACAATGCTTGGTGCCAGTTGTAACCAATCGGCGTCCAGAGATTGTATGAGGGGATTGTTACTTAAACTTAGTGGGCTGTGGAACTGTGTTCTTTTCTCTCACAGAGTTAAGCGGATAGGACAGTCTGGTCTAAGAGAAAAATCCCTCACTTGGGACAGAGTGAGTACAGACACAGGCCTGGTATAATTTATTTATTTATTTATGCTTTCAGCTTGTATCCCGCCCGAACTGAGCGGCTTACAGTTACTCTTTATCCCTATCTATGGCCACATATAGTCAGGGTGGGGACTGCCCTACCCAGTGGAGGGACTTTTTGCTGTTCTTCTCTCTCGGTTCGGCATTCTTGTCGGCTCGGCTTCGGTTTTTCTGGCTCCTCAACTTCTCCTTCTCGTGGTCTGCTGTGTCGGCTGTGATTGGCGGGCCTATCCGGCGCGTGGTTTGCATTAGCGCGGCTCTGGCTCTGTCCATTGGGCTCCGCCGCGCCTGCGCCTCTGCGTTCTTTGCGTCTCCTGGCTCCGCCTTCCGCCGACGTCTGATCCACCGCTGGTGTTGCGCCTAGTCGCCATTTCGCCGCTCGCTGCCGATGCTCCATCAGCCCCCACAATGGGGACGGGTGCCCCCTGCCACCTAGGGCAGGTACCCATTTATCTACTCGCTTTTCGGTGGGGTCTGAAGCCCCGCCGCCCCCACGAAGATTACGCCTAGATTTGTTTTATTTACCTTTAGACACTGTTATATATTAAGCACCTTGTCTTATTTTATTTTTTTGCCCCATTACTATATTAATAAACCATTAATGTTCTCTGCCTGGTCATCATGCCTATATTTCTCGGCTTAAAAGGGGCATTTTTGGCTGGGTTTGGGAGGGTACTCTGGGCCTTCCCAAGGGACCCTAAGTCCAGAGTAGTGGCAGAGGAAGGTGGCAACCCAAGGAGTAGCATGACGGGGTATGATGCCATAGGCTTATTTCACACAAGGAGCTGTGCCGTCGCCACACCCCCCTTTGCCCCCCTTTGCCCCCCATTGGTCAATTTCCCACTCGAAGCCATGCGGCCACACTTTGACCTGCAGCTTCACCCGATTTTCCCCGCTGTTTCATGAGCCTCAAAAGACAGGATCACAAAACCGCGGGAAAAATCGGGCGAAGCCGTGGGTCAAAATGTGGTCACGTGGCTCCGAGTGGGAAATTGACCAATGGAAATGGGCAAAGGGAGGCGTGACGGCGGTGCAGCTCCTTGTGCAAAATCAACAATAGAGTCCACCCTACAAAGTTAGTGATGCTGGCCTCCCAGTGGGACGGCAGAGGTCAGTTCCCCTGGAGAAAATGGCTGCTTTGGAGGGTGGACTCTATATGGTATTATACCCTGCTGAGGCCCCTCCCCTACCCAAACGCCACCCTCCTTAGGCTCCACCCCCAAAATATCCAGGCATTTCCCAACCCAGAACTGGCAACCCTGCCTGTAGAACAGACCCGAAATGTCCTCTTCTCTGCAGGTTTCCAAACGGAAAGGTGTTTTCTTCTTTGCTATTCTGTTCAGTCCTGACACACGGCCTCATCGGCTTGCACAGCGATCACTTGGGGATTGTCTTGCTCGTAATAAATGGATAAGTTTGCCCCCAAAGGAATGGCGCCTCGGGCATTAAAATGCATGTCCCTACCTTGTACGTGACGCGCTACGACTGCAAAAAGGCACTTTGATACCTTACAGCTTTAATACCTTATGAGGACAGCATATTCTAATCCATGACTGACAAGTGTCCAGATACATGCTGTACATCGTGTTCTTGCAGTTTCACACGGTGTTCTTTATTTTGGGAGCTCATCGGTTGACGACCCCATATAAATGGGGAGGTGCTGCACCTACAGGAATACTTCAGTGGGGTACTGTGTTTGGCCAGCGGGGAGAGATCCAGATGATCTAATAAGCCCAGAACCTCCAGGGGAAAATGTATGGCTGTTCTTTAACCAAGAAAAGGTTGCCCTGACCTGGATAGTCCAGGCGGATCTCGGAAGCTAAGCAGGGCCAACCTGGGTGAGTACTTGGATGGGAGACCTCCCTGGAATACCTTAGGTGGGAGGAGGGGGCAGGCTTTATTCAGCCACCTCTCTGAATATCCCCCAGGCCCCCAGTAGGGGTCAGTCACTAGAGGTCACCAGGACTTCCAGGTGTGCACGCACACATGCTCGCATGCACATGCACATATATTTTTTTTAAAAAAGGTTATTCTGTAGAAGGTCATCAAAGTGGAAAAACATCAAGAAAAACAAGATAATAAATTGTTAAATTGTTAATGGAGAAATCAAATTTAACTCTCCGATTCCAGGGACTGAAAGAAGAGAATGGAGAGGACCTAAGAGACATTTTGGCAGCGGCTTTAGCACCACTGACTGGCAACGAAGCGGAAAAAATAAAAGAAGAAATGGATTTGGCCTATAGGGCCTATTCCAACTTTACAAGAAAAAATAAGTTGCCAGCAGAAGTGGTTTTAAAATTTACAAAGCAACGTCTCAGGGACCAGATTTTAAAGGTTACATCAGCAACACCCCTGAAAATTGGAGACCAACCGATTAGGATTCTGAAAGATGTTCCATTTGAAATCAGAATGAAAAGAAAGGAATATAAAGGGTTGACCTTGTTCTTACAAAATCACCAAACGAGTTACAGATGGTTGGTGCCCGAAGGACTGGTTTTCAAGTTCAAAGATAAAAGAGAGAAAATAGACTCTATCTTCAAGGCTCAAGATTTTTTGAAAAGGCACGCCAGCAAAGAAGAAGGGGCAGAACTGGCAAAGTGGATGTCGGCACTAAGCGTGGAAGACAGCAGCTCGGAGGGAGAGGTGAAGGACGAGGAAGCTAGAGGAGCGACTGGTCTGAAGTATAACCTGAGAGAAAAAAGAGGCAAAGACCCCAAAGTCTAGAAACTCTTTCTTTTTTTGGGGGGATTACGCTTTGAAAGGGAAATTAATCTCAGAAGGACATTACTAACATATTAATTGCTTTGTTTAACAGAACCAGAAGAAAAGAAGAGCGCCTGACTGCAGAAGAAATTATGGACTTTTAACTTTTAATATTAAAAGAATAATATACTAATACATTAACACCACTCAACTCTTTTCTTTATCCCTCTATATACCCTTCCTATTTTTCTGAATTTTAAGCGAAATATCTCTCCTTTTCAGGAGAGGGAATAAAACATTTATTTAAAAAAAAAAGTTTATTCTGAGAAAAGTGAAGAAATTAAGCATGGCATGCTGCTTTCATTCTCCCCCTACGCTAGGTTTGTTAGCTCCAGATCGGGACATTCCTGAAGATTTGGAGGGGTGGGGTAGGGTTGCCAAGTCACCCTTGGCCACCGGTGAGGGATAGGGGGTAGAGTTGCTATCTCCAAGTTGGGGAACTCCTGGAGATTTGGGGATGGAGCCTGGGGAGGACAGGGATCTCAGTGGGGTACAATGGCATACAGTCCACCCTCCAAAGCATCCATTTTCACCAGGGGAACTGATCCCTGTAGTCTGGAGATGAGCTGTAATTCCGGGGAATCCCCAGGTCCCACCTGGAGGCTGGCATCCCTGGGGAGGGCAGAGTTTGAGGTCCTCATCAGGGATGACAGCTTCAAGGGGGGAATGGAGAAACATATGGAGCAGAGGTCCAGCGGTGGCTATTAGCCACAAAGTACAGACAGAACACTATATGTGGGGCAAGGATGCTCTGTATTCTTGGTGCTTGGGGAGCAACAGTGGGAGGGCTTCTGGAGTTCTGGACCTGCTGGTGGACCTATCGAACACTATCTAACTGGATCTATCAAACCCTTGTCAGGGATATTGTAGGCTGATAATGCACAGAGCAGGGGGTTGGACGAGATGGCCTGCATGGCCCCTTCCAACTCTGTGGTTCTATGATTCTACCTTCTGAGGGCACCTGGGTTTTGGCCACTGTGTGACACAGAGGGTTGGACTGGATGGGCCACTGGCCTGATGCAACATGGCTTCTCTTATGCTCTTATATGGAGCAGAGGTCCATGAGTGGCTATTTGACATAAGGAACAGATGTAACACTGTCTGGGGCAGTGATGCTCTGTATTCTTAGTGCTTGGGGGAAACACTGGGAGGGCTTCTGGAGTTCTGGCCCCGCTGGCGGAACACCTGGTGGCACCTCGGTTTTGGCCACTGTGTGACACAGAGGGTTGGACTGGATGGGCCACTGGCCTGATCCAACATGGCTTCTCTTATGCTCTGGCCCCACTGGAGGACCTCCTGAGAGCACCTGGGTTTTGGCCACTGTGTGACACAGAGTGTTGGACTGGATGGGCCATTGGCCTGATCCAACATGGCTTCTCTTATGCTTTGGCCCTACTGGTGGACCTCCTGAGGGCACCTGGGTTTTGTCTGCTGTATGACACAAAGGGTTGGACTGGATGGGCCACTGGCCTGATCCAACATGGCTTCTCTTATGCTCTGGCCCCACTGGTGGACCTCCTGAGGGCACCTGGGTTTTGTCCATTGTGTGACACTGAGTGTTGGACTGGATGGGCTACTGGCCTGATCCAACATGGCTTCTCTTATGTTCTGGCCCCACTGTTGGACCTTCTGAGGGCACCTGGGTTTTGGCCACTGTGTGGCACAGAGTGTTGGACTGGATGGATCACTGGCCTGATCCAACATGGCTCCTCTTATATTCTTGTGTTCTTATGATGTGATGTCATAAAGCCCACCTTCCAGGACAGGGGGGGTGATCTTTGTCATCTCCAGGGGGAGTGATCTTTGGAATCTGGAGACCAGCTGTGATTCTGGGAGATCTCCAGGCTCCACCTGGAGGTTGTCAACTCTCCTTACACATCACCACACACACACAGAGAGAGAGAGAGAGAGAGAGAGAGAGAGAGAGAGAGAGAGAGAACAAGGGCACTGTTAGTTCTCATGCGTCTTCCCTTTCTTCTCTGATCTGCCTCCTCGTCCATGCCGGAATCAAAGGGTTCTTGATGGCTTTCCTTTTATGTTTCCATTCTGCCTCCCATTCTTCTCTCTTTGTTATTATTTTTCCCCTCCTCTCTTTGTCCCTTGCTTTGCTAAGCATCCAGAAGGGAAACAAAGGGCAGGCTGTTGTAGGAAAGCAGACAGGAGAGAAGAGAAAGAAAAGGTTGGCCTGGCTACCTTTGTTGAGAAGGGCACAGGGCTCCTGAGGGGAGCATGAAAGGCGTTTCCAAGAAAACCTGTTCATGCCATTGTCGGGGGACTGCGGGGTGGTGGTGGTGAAGGGGGCGAGGGCTTTTATTTTCTGACACCTGGGAATGCAAGCCCCAGAAGGCAAAGTGCCTTTTGCTTTCAAAGCAAAGCATAATCTCAAAAGAAAGACGATCCGGTCTGTGGTTTTGCCCACATTCCATTCTGAAAGCCTGGCCTCCTGTTTTCGAGCTTAGTTGTAGCAGGCAGAGGCTTAAAGGTTAAGCAGGTGGCTGCTCCTGCATTTCCGAAAGCACTCCCAGGGTGTGCACACAGGGCTGGCTTGGATGTGTAGGGTTGCTAAGCTCCAGGCGGCGGCTGGAGATCTATTGGATGTCGCTGCCACAGGAGGTGGTGGTGGCTACAAGCATGGACGGCTTCAAGAGGGAATTAGATAAACAGATGGGGCAGAAGTCCATCAGTGGCTATTAGCCACTAGGTATAGATAGGAACTCTCAGGCTGGGGCAAGGGATGCTCTGTATTCTTGGTGCTTGGGGGGGGGGACAACAGTGGGAGGGCTTCTGGAGTTCTGGTCTCACTGATAGACCTCCTGCTGGCACCTGGTATTTTTGGCCACTGTGTGACAGAGTGTTGGACTGGATGGGCCATTGGCCTGATACAACATTGGCTTCTCTTATGTTCTTATAGATAGGAACTCTCAGTCTGGGGCAAGAGATGCTCTGTATTCTTGGTGCTTGGGGGGGCAACAATGGGAGGGCTTCTTGTGTCCTGGCCCCACTGGTGGACCTCCTGGTGGCACCCGGTGTTTTTGGCCACTGTGTGACAGAGTGTTGGACTAGATGGGCCATTGGCCTGATCCAACATTGGCTTCTCTTATGTTCTTATGTTCTTTCTGCTATCCCAACTGATCCCCAGATGACAGAAACCAATTCCCCAGGAGGAAACAGATGAGTTGGAGCACGGACTCATATTATATACCCACAAGGTCCCTCCCCTTCCCAACCCCCCCCTTCCCCTGGCTCCACCCCCAAAATATGTAGCTATTTCGCAACCCGGAGTTGGCAAGACTAAGAATGAGGCCGGTGATCAGAGCATCAAGCCAATGGCCATTTCCGTCCCCTGAGGGACTTCTTCTTGCAAGGTTGACATTTTGGTGGTTTTAACCACCCATTTCTCCAGGAAGTTGCCATGTGGCCCGTATCCAGCCATCAGATATGCTACTCCTCCACTTGGAGCGGGAGATCTCTCACCAGCACCGGGTGCTTTCCTGCCACCTCTCAGCTGGCTGGAGAGGGGGATGAAAGGGACCTGGCAGGGGGTATATCCGCAGCCTCCAGATGTGCTAACAGCACTCCGTGTGCACCCAGAAGTGATGTCAACATATCGCCAGGGAATCTGGGCATCTGGGCAAAACTCTATGCCTAAATGATAGAGTTTGGCCTATGCCTAAATGATAGAGTTTTGACAAATTCTGGAGCGTCCCCAGCATCGTCCAGTGATGAGCCGATGGGACTTCCAGGCTTACCGATAGGGTCGCCAGCTCTGCGTTGGGAAATACCTGGAGTTTGGAGGGATGGAGAATGAGGAGGGCAGGGTTTGGGGAGGGGAGGGACTTCAATGGGGTATTACACCATAGATTCCAGTTTGGTGTCGTGGTTAAGTGCGCGGACTCTAATCTTGGAGAACCGGGCTTGATTCCCCACTCTTCCACTTGCACCTGCTGGATGACCTCGGGCAAGCCATAGTTCTATTGGGTGTTGTAAATAAGAAGCGGGAGACTGACCAGTTATGAAGTGCACAGAGAGTTTATATAGTTATAAAGTTGAATATATGCAGAGATATTTACAGGCTATCGTACAGCATGTCGTGCCTTAGTCTATGAGAACTAAGTCCCCATCCAGTTTACTAAACTGATAGCTATTATGCTAAACCCCAGCCAATCTCTAACAGGGTGATGCAATCACTAACTCTAACAAGCCCTGAAACAGTAACACCTGCTAGAAAACACCTGGCTGTAATTACATGATCACTAGCATGACAGCTAGTTCTGACAAATAGATCAAACTGATCTATAGTAACTGCTTGTTTCGACAATCACTCTGACATATATCTCAATACGTTCTGTCAGAGCTGTCCTTGAAAAAGAGCAGTTTCTGTCAAGAGCTCTCTCAGCCCCACCGACCTCACAGGGTGTCTGTTGTGGGGAGGGGAAGGGAAAAGAGTTTGTAAGCCGCTCTGAGACTCCTCTGGGTAGTGAAGGGCGGGGTATAAATCCAATCTCCCCTCCTCCTCCTCCTCAATGTTGCAAATTGTTCTGGAGGGCCTATAAAGGGAGATAAGAACCAGTTTGGTGTCGTGTTTAAATCCACGGACTCTAATCTGGGACAACCGGGTTTGACTCCCCACTCCTCCACTTGCACCTGCTGGATGACCTCAGGCAAGCCATAGTTCTGTCAGAGCTGTCCTTGAAAAAGAGCAGTTTCTGTCAAGAGCTCTCTCAGCCCCACCGACCTCACAGGGTGTCTGTTGTGGGGAGGGGAAGGGAGAGGAGTTTGTAAGCCACTCTGAGACTCTGAGTGAAGGGCGGGGTATAGATCCAATCTCCTCCTCCTCCAGTTCAAATCAAATCCAGTTCTCCCAGATTAGAGTCTGCGGTGCACCTAACCACTGCACAAAGCTGGCTGTACACCAAACATAACCTTGTCCGACCCTCACAATCAGACGGTTAGCCGGTGACGAATATGTTTGGATCACATCGATCAACTTTAAACAGTTTGCAGGTGCCTGCTGGAGTTAGCAGCTGATCTGGGGATTGGCCGGGCATCAAGTTCTCGTCAGGTTGTCAACTGACACTTCGGAAATACCTGGATATTTGGGGTGGGTGGATTATGGGAAGGGCAGGGTTTGGACAGGGGAAGGGACCTCGTCAGGGTATAATGTCATAGAGTCTGAAGTTGCCATTTTCTGCAGAGGAACTCATCTCTGTCATCTGGAGACGAGTCACAATCCTGGACGATCTCCAGAGTCCAGCCCCCCCCCCCCAGGCTGGCAACCGTACCCTTCAATGAAGCAACTACAGTAAAGCTGCAAAAGGTGGAAGATAAATAGCCCCTACCGAGCATCCCTGACAGCTTTGGGGGTATGGCAAGGGGGTAGGGTTGCCAATCTCCAGGTAGAGCCGGGAAATCTGGAAACACAACTGATCTTCAGACAACAGAGATCAGTTCCCCCAGAGGAAATGGATGCTTTGGAGGCTGGACTCTGTGGCATTGTACCCCACGGAGGTCCCTGTCCTCCCCAGCCTCCAAGTCCAAAATCTCCACAGATTTCCCACCCCAGAGTCGTCAGCCCTACAAGAGGCGGACTTGGCTTTCCACTATGTGTTGATGTCACTTCCCAGCAAAAACCGCGATGTGACATCACTTTATGGAGTTACCATAGAGTTTCTAGACTGCCAGCTGATGCACTGGCATCACGTCAGGGTTTTGCCATGTAAAGGTCAAGGTTTCCCTTGTTCGAGAGCTAGTCGAAGGTGACTCTATGTCAGAACCCACAGCCAACAACGTAGAACATGCTTTCAGGAAAGGTAATACTTTTATTGAAGAGCTATAGATATGTTTAGTCGTGCCGGCCACATGACCACGGAAATGTCTTCGGACAGCACTGGCTCTTCGGCTTGGAAACGGAGATGAGCACCGCAACCCTAGAGTTGGACTCGACTGGCTTTCGAGCAAGGGAACCTTTACCTTTTTATAGATGCATTAACATAGTCACTGTTAAGAATGGCAGTTGCCCCTTGGACATAATAAGATATAGGGGATTCGTATGCACCCCCCCACTGTGCTGGCCAATTGGGCACCCTCCCGCGTGTGGGATAAAGCTAGCAAACGGTTTCTAGCCGAAGCTGGGAACTCGCCTTCTCCCAGGGCTCCCTGGAAAAAAGCAGACAACACAACTCCCACCTGCACATCGTTACCGATAAGCATTTCAGCATAAAGCACAGAAAGGAATGCAATAGCAATTACACTGACTCTGCCTGACCATCCCAATCCCCATGGCAGCATAGCTGACACTCTAGGGATGTGGTGCTCACCTCCGTTTCCAAGCCAAAGAGCCAGTGCTGTCCGAAGACGTTTCCGTGGTCATGTGGCTGGCATGACTAAATGCCGAGGCGCACGGAACGTTGTTACCGTCCCACTGAAGTGGTACCTGTTTATCTACTTGCAAGTTCTTGCTTTCGAACTGCTAGGTTGGCAGGAGCTGGGGCCAGAGACAGGAGCTCACTCCGTCATGCGGCACTCGGGTCTCGAACTGCCGAACTACAGACCTTCCGGTCTGCAGCTCAGCATCTTCACCTCTGAGCCACTGTGGCATGTTGTAGCATGTAATTTCAAGGGGCAGGAGGAGAATGAGAGGAGTGACCCGGTGGGTGGTGGTTACTCTTGGAGGTGGGGCTTAGGGGCAGGACTTGGGAGCTGGGGCAGATTAGAGCCCCCAAAAGCAGGGAAGACCCCACCCCGATCTGGGGGCTGGCTTGGCAACCCTATCCAGGGATCATGGAGGTTTTTTGCTTCCCTCTGGCCATACAGTAGAGGTCACTGGGAGAGTGGGGAGGGTAGTTGTGAATTTGCCGTGTTGTGGAGGGGGTTGGACTAGATGACCCTTGAGATCCCTTCCAGCTCTATGTTTCTATGTTTATTGGTTCTCTGAGAAAGTTTGATGAGATGAGTTTCAGAAACCTCAAGCGGGATGCTAGTGCGAGACCTTGAGAGACACCTTTGATATATCTAGATATTTCCTTACGCCTTTAGTGTTAGCCCTAGGTGTGTGCTCCCCCCCCCACACACAATTCTTTTTGAGACAGTTTCTCTCCTACACGGTTGGGGAATAACAAGAGCGCACCAGAGTCATCTGTCACCGGCGTGTGGCAAGGTTTGCTGTCAGAGTAGCGATCTGTCGGGGTGATGACACACTGCGATCACAACAGTGTTTCTCGTGGCATCCTGCCAGATGATAAAAACTCTTTTGTGTCAAGGCGAAGTGCTCTTTTTCCTTCGCTTGGATTTTAAAGGCTGGTCTATTTAACGCTGGGAAATTCCAAATGGGAAGGGAATGAGAACAGTGCTTTGTTCTAGAGCTATTTTGTGGGCGAGTGTCTTTATTTTGAAGAAGAGGAGGAGGAGGAGGAGGAGGAGGAGGAGGAGGAGGATATTGGATTTATACCCTGCTCTTCACTCAGAGCGGCTTACAAACTCCTTCCTCTCCCCACAACAGACACCCTGTGAGGTAGGTGGGGCTGAGAGAGCTCTTGACAGAAACTGCTCTTTCAAGGACAGCTCTGACAGAACTATGGCTTGCCCAAGGTCTTCCAGCAGCTGCAAGTGGAGGAGTGGGGAATCAAACCCAGTTCTCCCAGATTAGTCTTCACGCACTTAACCACTACACCAAACTGACTCTTTAGAGAATTATGCCCTGTTTTTTATCCCCCATGGGAGACACAAAGTGGCCAGAACATCATTTTCCTCTCCTCCATTTTATCCTAAGGACAGATGTGCTGACTGGCCCAAGGTCAGCCAGGGAGCTTCCATGGCAAGAGAGATAATTCAGATCTCCCAGACTGTAGTCTGCCATTCTAACCACTAGACTAAGATGAAGAAGAAGAGAGAGGAGATTGGATTTACACCCCACCCTTCACTACCTGAAGGAGTCTCAGAGCGGCTTACAAACTCCTTCCTCTCCCCACAACAGACACCCTGTGAGCAGCGTTCCCTCTAAGCTGAGTGAGTGTGAGCTAGCTCACAGTTTTTTAGCCTCCAGCTCACACATTTTTGTCTTAGCTCAGGAAGGATGGTTCCAGAGCAAACTAACTTATGCAATGGCCAAATCACTCACTCACAACCTTAATGCCAGTAGCTCACAAAGTAGAATTTTTGCTCAGAAGACTCCACAGCTTAGAGGGAACATTGCCTGTGAGGTAGGTGGGGCTGAGAGAGCTCTGCGAGAACTGCCCTTGAGAGAACAGCTCCGACAGAACTTGCGATTGACCCAAGGTCACCCCAGCAGCTGCATGTGGAGGAGTGGGGAATCAAACCCGGTTCTCCCAGATTAGAGTCTGTGCTCCTAACCACTACGCCAAACTGGCTCTCTCCTTTAGCTCATTTGGCTATCAGCTGAGTAAGATTTGACAAAGCTTCTTCGCAGAAGAGCCAATCGCTTCTAAGATGATCTTGAAAGTGTCCTTCGCCAGCAGGATTTTTTAAAAAATTTATATGTTATTTATATCATAGAATCGTGAAATCACAGTGCTGGAAGGGGCCACACAGGCCATCTAGTCCAACCCCCGGCTCAATGCAGGATCAGCCTAGAGCGTCCCTGACAAGGGTTTGTCCAGACGCTGCTTGAGGACTGCCAGGGAGGCAGCCGATTCCACTGCTGAACTACTCTGACCAATGTTCCCTCTATGCCGTGGAGTCTTGTGAGCAAAAATTCTACTTTGTGAGCTCATGGCATTAAAGTTGTGAGCGAGCGATGTGGCTGCTGCATCAATTAGTTTGCTCTGGAGCCCTCCTTCCTGAGCAAAGACAAAAATGTGTGAGCCGGAGGCTAAAAAACAGTGAGCTAGCTCACACTAACTCAGCTTAGAGGGAACACTGACTCTGACTGTAAAAAAGTTTGTCCTAAGATCCAGCCGGTACCTTCCCGCCCTTAATTTAAACCCATGACTGCGAGTCCTCTCCTCTGCTGCCAACAGGAACGGCTCCCTGCCCTTCTCTAAGGAACAGCCCTTCTCTAAGGAACAGCCCTTCAAAGACTTCAAGAGAGCCATCCTGCCCCCCTCTTCTCCAAACTGAACACTCCCAAGTCCCTCAACCTCTCCTCATAGGGCTTGGTGTCCAGGCCAGTGTTCCCACTAAGCTGAGTTGGTGTGAGCTAGCTCACCATTTTTTTTAGCCTCCGGCTCACACATTGTTGCCTTAGCTCAGGAAGGATGGCTCCAGTCCGGAGCAAACTAATTTATGCAGTAGCCAAATCACCTGCCTGCTCACAACTTTAATGCTGGTGGCTCACAAAGTAGGATTTTTGCTCACAGGACCCCACAGCTTAGAGGGAACATTGGTCCAGACCCTCGATCATCCTCATCACTCTCCTCGGCACCCGCTCCATTCTGTCCACATCCTTTCTGAAGTGAGGCCTCCAGAACTGCACACAGTTTTCCAGGTGCGGCTTGACCAATGCAGTGTACAGCGGTACTATCACGTCTTGCGATCTGGATGTTATATCAGGAGTATATGTTCTTTATATCAGGATTATGTTATTTAAAGGACAAAGTCTGAGTCCAGTGGCATCTTTAAGATGAACAATTTTTTATTCAGAGGTTAAGCTGTGTGTGCAAAGCCCACTTCTTCAGACAAATTGGAATAATTTCAGACAAATTGGGATAATAATTGGAATAATTCAGACCAGCACAGATGCCCACCTGAATGTTATTTATAGTCAGCCTTTTGCACAGGGACTCAAAGCAGATTACACAGAATGAATCAGTACAGTCAACAAAATGGGACGTTCTACTACCAGCCCATTGGGATTTTAGAAGTCTGGAACCACCAGAAATATCTGAAGTACTGCATAAGTATTAACATGACACATTAAGTGGTACAGAAATTACATAACAGGATCCTACTGAGAGCCAGTTTGGTGTAGTGGTTAAGTGTGCCGTGGACTGTAATCTGGGAGAACCAGGTTTGATTCCCCACTCCTCCACATGCAGCTGCTGGATGACCTTGGGCAAGCCATAGTTCTGTCGGAGCTGTTCTTGAAAGAGCAGTTCTCGAAAGAAAGAGCTATCTCAGCCCCACCCACCTCACAGGGTATCTGTTGTGGGGAGGGGGAGGGGAAGGAGTTTGTAAGCTGGTCTGAGACTCCAAGTGAAGGGTGGGGTATAAATCCAATATCCTCCTCCTCCTCCTCCTCCTCTTCTTCTTCTTCTTCTTCTTCTTCTTCTTCTTCTTCTTCTTCTTCTTCTTCTTCTTCTTCTTCTTCTTCTTCTTCTTCTTCTTCTTCGTGTTTGCCTGCACAAGTTTAACAAGCTTCCCCTTTAAACATCCCTCAATGAAGTTTTGCATATTCAACTAGTATGCTTGGAAAAATGTGAGAGGTTTTGGGCTCTGTAGGTGTTTTCCATCAGTGGTGAAATTTACAGCCACTCTTTGGGTAGAAACCTCGACCGCTGCTCAGAAATTCTATAGACCTTTGCCTGAACTTCTAAATTAATTTTTGGTAAAGTTTGGTGACTAGGAAACATTAAAAAAACCATTTTATTTACTAACTGTCATTATAATAGCATTATTTTTTCTGACTGTTTTCTGTAGGTATTACCTGCTGCATGCAAGTCTGAGAGTCCCATCCAGGATCCCACACCGATTGTCAACAACGGTCGTGGAACAAACAGGTAAGGGGAAAAGAGAGGGAGATGATCTAAATGGAAACAAAGCATAATAGATCTGGCCATGCTGGTGGACCTCCTGATGGCCCCTGGGTTTTGGCCACTGAGTGACACAGAGTGTTGGACTGGATGAGCCATTGGCCTGATCCAACATGGCTTCTCTTATGTTCTGGCCCCACTGGTGGACTTCCTGAGGGCACCTGGGTTTTCGCCACTGTGTGACACAGAGTGTTGGACTGGATGAGCCATTGGCCTGATCCAACATGGCTTCTCTTATGTTCTGGCCCCACTGGTGGACTTCCTGAGGGCACCTGGGTTTTCGCCACTGTGTGACACAGAGTGTTGGACTGGATGAGCCATTGGCCTGATCCAACATGGCTTCTCTTATGTTCTGGCCCCACTGGTGGACTTCCTGAGGGCACCTGGGTTTTCGCCACTGTGTGACACAGAGTGTTGGACTGGATGAGCCATTGGCCTGATCCAACATGGCTTCTCTTATGTTCTGGCCCCACTGGTGGACTTCCTGAGGGCACCTGGGTTTTCGCCACTGTGTGACACAGAGTGTTGGACTGGATGAGCCATTGGCCTGATCCAACATGGCTTCTCTTATGTTCTGGCCCCACTGGTGGACTTCCTGAGGGCACCTGGGTTTTCGCCACTGTGTGACACAGAGTGTTGGACTGGATGAGCCATTGGCCTGATCCAACATGGCTTCTCTTACGTTCTTCTGTTCTTATAAGTGTTAACAATACATGTGAAAAGATGCAAGATACATAGTAGGGCCGAACTTACAGCAAACTGTACATAACAATGTAGATAGGGTTGCCAGGTCATTCCCCCCGGTGCATGGTGGATCCCCCGATTTCTGGCACTCCCCTTGGCTCTGGCCAGCTGGCTGGCAGGGGAGAAGTACTCCCCCCCCAAAAAAAACCCAACACCAGGCAAGAAGCCAGAAGTAAACATGACGTAGGCACGTTGGTGACGTTGGGTGGGGGCAATGCTCCGGTTTTGGGGCAAACTCTATGGTAGAATCAGCTTCAGACCATAGAGTTTTGCCCCCAAACTAGAGTATGTCCCCCCCCAACATCATTAGCATGCCTACATCACTTCCAGGTGACATAGGCATGTTGTGTTTACTTCCGGATCCATTGTTCCAGCTCCCAGTAAATTCCCCCCACAAGTCTTAGGGATCTGGGAAGCCCATCCAATTAACTGTGTGACTCATTGAATCAAAGGTTTGCCAAGAGGTAGGGTTGCCAGCTCCAGGATGGGAAATACCTGGATATTTTTTTGGGGGGGGGATTCTGAGGAGGGTGGGGTCTAGGGAGGGGAGGGACTTTGATGAGGCATAGTGCCATACAGTCCACTTTCCACAGTGTCACCTGGAGATCAGTTGTAACAATGGGAAATCTCTGCCCATTTTGTTGCACTGTTTAGGAGCGCGGACTCTAATCTGGGAGAACCGGGTTTGATTCCCCGCTCCTCCACATGCAGCTGCTGGTGTGACCTTGGGTCAGGCACAAGTTCTCTCAGAGCTGTTCTCTCAAGGGCAGTTTCTGTCAAGAGCTCTCTCAGCCCACAGGGTGTCTGTTGTGGGAGGGGAAGGGAAAGGAGAAGCTGCTCTGAGACTCTGAGTGAAGGGCAGGGTATGAATCCAATCTCCTCCTCCTCCTCTTTTATTTATTTATTTATTTATTATATTTATAATCCGCCCTCCCCGCAAGCGGGCTCAGGGCAGCTCACACTGCCTGGCTCAGTGCCAGACTCATATATAACACATTAGAGCTTAAAACATTATCAAAACATCTAAAAACATTTAAACAATCAACATTTAAATAAATGTACTCTGTAGTTGTTTACCAAGATGGCATAGCATGTCATGTAGCTCCACAGCTACTGGCTCACAAGTGGTTTGACTCTGCCTCACTACAGCCAGTCTCTACCCCAGATATTATTGGTGGTCATTGGTGGTGATAAGGGCAGCTCCTAGTTGAAAGCCTGGTGGAAGAGCTCTAGGGTTGCCAAGTCAATTTTTCTTACCGGCCGGGGAGCCTCGCCGGGCTTCGGGAGCCATCTGTTGATGTGCGCGCACGCACCACCAGCACGTCACCGGACGTGATGCGCGACGTCGATCACATTGAAGGCGTGGCCCCGATCGTCTGAGGGAAAACCATAGAGTTTTCCCTCCGACGATCGGGGCCATGCCCCCAATGTGATTGACATGGTTGCGCCGCCTCCGGTGATGCAGCCATGCTGTGCTTCGGGGGGTGGGGGTGGAGTTCCCCCGGGGCCTGATTCCATGGCAGCGGGAATCGGGCTTCCGAAGCGGGGGTTTACCCGCCCCCCGCCCCCACATGGCAGCCCTAAAGCACTCCGTCTTGCAGGCTCTGCGGAGCTCCATAAGATCCCGCAGGGCCCTGATCTCTTCCGGGAGCTCGTTCCACCAGTACGGAGTCGCCACTGAGAAAGCCCTGGCTCTAGTGGCCGCGAGCCTGGCCTCCCTAGGGCCTGGAACGACCAGTCGATGTTGCATCCCCGACCGTAGCGCTCGCTGGGGTATATATGGGGAAAGGCGGTCCCTCAGGTATGTCGGACTACCTGGAGATGGCAACCCTACCAAGCAGTGCTCCCTGTAAGCTGCGGAGTCTTGTGAGCAAAAATTCTACTTTGTGAGCTCCTGGCATTAAAGTTGTGAACGAGCCATTTGGCTACTGCATAAATTAGTTTACTCTGGAGCCCTCCTTCCCCAGCTAAGACAAAGATGGGTGAGCTAGAGGCTAAACAACTGTGAGCTAGCTCACACTAACTCAGCTTAGAGGGAACACCACTACCAAGTGACGGGTGCTCTGAGAAGCCCCAGCGCAGAAGTTCTTGTACCCACCCAACCTACTAGGAAGGAGGTCCTATCATTTCCCATCGAATCTACTTCCAGACCAGCAACATCACAGGTGTAGTTCAGAGCACCATTAACTCTCTCTAGCTTCTGCAAATGTTAAAGGCCATCTCATTTTAATACAAGTTTGCATCTGAACAAAATCTTCCCATCTGCTGATTTAAATACAATTCAGTGAAGGAGCATTCTGTGTGTGTGTGTGTGTGTGTGAGTGTTTGCATTCTACAAAAGATGTGTTTGATGAGGCCTTTAAAGCTGTCCCAACAAGTTTGTGCAGCTCCTTGTTCAGTCAAGCAAAAAGAGAATCAAGACTGGGAATTGTCTCAAATTGCTGCCATTAGCCTCAATAATGCTTGGGGAAGCACTTTTCTGCCTCCATCAAACTGAAGTGGATTGAGGGTCCTTTGGAGCGCAAGAGGGAGGAGGCAGAGCGACTGCCTCCTGATTTAGTCTTGGAGGCTTAATAAAACCGCTGGGATAATACAAAATAATTTACAGGTTAGAGGTTTGTTTTTGTTGTTGTTGTTTTTTTAAAGGTGTAAAAAGCTGTATTAAGAATGCTGATGTAACTGGAAAAATTTGATTGCAATATACTATAGCAACTATGCGGCAGGAAAGTTACAGTAACACGTACCAGTTTGGTGTAGTGGTTAAGTGCGCGGACTCTAAATCACTGCCACAGGAGGGGGTGGCAGCTACAAGCATGGGTGGCTTCAAGAGGGAACTGAAGAAAGAGAGGGAGCAGAGGTCCATCAGCGGCTATTAGCCACAAGGTATAGATAGGAACTCTCAGTCTGGAACAAGGGATGCTCTCTATTCTTGGTGCTTGGGGGGGGGCAACAGTGGGAGGGCTTCTAGTGTCCTGGCCCCACTGCTGGGCCTCCTGATGGCACCTGGTATTTTTGTATAAGAGACCTCCCAGTTGATAAACGATCAGAGTCATCAAAACAACCAGGGAAATGTTTTGTACATAACATTTTGTATATAACGCAATAGATACTATATTGAGGTTTTATACAAAGTGTAAATTCATTTTCAAAGTGCTTGATTCATAAATTTATAAAATACCACCTATTAATTCATACATAAGGTAAAGGTTCCCTTGCTCGAAAGCCAGTCGAATCCGACTCTAGGGTTGCGGTGCTCATCTCCGTTTCAAAGCCGAAGAGCCAGCGCTGTCCGAAGACGTTTCCGTGGTCATGTGGCCGGCATGACTAAACACCAAGGCGCACGGAACGCTGTCACCTTCCCACCAAAGTGGTACCTATTTATCTACTTGCAATTTCTTGCTTTCGAACTGCTAGGTTGGCAATTCATACATAAGAATCTCAATATTATAAGCAGATCACAATACTAAGAGAATCACAGTACATCAATATATTAACGAAGCTTCCGGCTTGAGTCCTCGTTTCGCTCCTAAACTTCCTCAGAAGTAAGTTCTCTTACGACTTCCTCGGAAGTAAATTCCCTTATCCATCATTTTGCATTTAGTGAGTGTCGCCTCTTTTGTTTTCCACTGGCCTGATCCAACATTGGCTTCTCTTATGTCCTTATGCTGATATACAGGGCTGCCAGATGATTTCAACAAAAATACTGGGCACACTTCTTGACTAAGGGTTGCCAGTGCCAGGATGGAAATACCTGGAGGTTTTGGGGGTGGAGCTGGAAGAGGGAACGGCATGCCATAGAGTCCAATTTTCCAAGTGGCCATTTTCTCCAGGTGAACTGATCTCTGTAACCCGGAGATCAGTTGTTCTTTTGCCCCCAACTTAATACCTCTCTATTGAGTTCAGCATTTTATTAAGCCACTGTTAACATGACAATAGCAATATTAACATAATACAATATAATAAAATATAAATCTAAACAATAATAATTAACCCCTAAGAGTAGTTAGCTTACAAGATGTGCAATATACTACAGCAACAATGTGGCAGGAATGTTGCAGTAACATTGCAATAGCAATATTATAAACATCTCTCCCTTATAATAAAAGAGTAGTGGGTGCCAAAATTCTAAAGTTGGCCCCTTTAGTGTATGGATGCTTGAACTGTCAGTCAGAAGACGCTTCTGAAAGAGCAATTCTTGAAAGAGCTCTCTCAGTCCCATCCACCTCACAGGGTGTCTGTTGTGGGGAAGGGAAGAGAAAGGAGTTTGTAAGCCGCCCTCAGACTCGAGTGAAGAGCAGGGTATAAATCCAATCTCCTCCTCCTCCTCCTCTTCCTCTATATAAATGCATAATAATAAATGAAAATAGAAACAATAATAATCAGTAACTAACAGTAGTTATAGGAGCTGCGGTGGCTCAAGTGGTTAAGACGCTGAACTGCAGGTCGAGACCTGCCAACATAGCAGTTCGAAAGCAAGAAATTGCAAGTAGATAAATAGGTACCACTTCAGTGGGAAGGTAACAGCATTCCGTGCACCTTGGTGTTTAGTCATGCTGGCCACATGACCATGGAAATGTCTTCAGACAGTGCTGGCTCTTCGGCTTTGAAAGGGAGATGAGCACTGCAACCCTAGAGTCGGATTCGACTGGCTTTCGAGCAAGGGAACCTTTACCTTTAACAGTAGTTAGCATACAGAAAGCGCAGGGGCACTTCATTAACTGAGCCGTGGGGAAAGTATATAGTACTGAAATTCGTTCCTACGGGGATATTCCAGACTTGACTTGGAAACGTTGGTAAACAACATTCACAGCTAATCAATAGTATTAAGAGCGATTAGTAGCTTTTAGATAAGCAGACCTCGCAGGAAGGAATTTGTGAGTTGACACGTACTCTAGAATGGGATTCTCACCAAAGTCAAGATCTAGGAAACAATTTGTATCATAATGAGCAATCAGTTAGCTTTTGTATCACATAGACATCCCCATTTTTATTTTTATTTTCCAAACCACAGCTTTAGCTTTGGCACTGTCGGCTTTCCACTTGAGGCAATGGCAGTTTTTGCTGCCACCAATAGTGTTGGAATCAGGTCTTTCCTAACGTTTGGAAGAGAGGGATCAGGCCAAGAATGCAAGAATATAATTTCAGGCCTAAAAGGAGCGTTGTAACCCGTTATCTCACGTATCAGTTGTAAGAGACGATCTCCGGCCACCACCTGGAAGCTGGCAACCTTACACCAACCCTCCATGCTATGAAAACTTTAACAACAACATTGTATGTTACATCTTCTTTCCCCCTTTATTAATCAATTGACGGCACTTTGCAGAAGGAGCAGGACCACGAGGGAACATCACTCAGTGACAGAGAACTGGGAACCGGTGGGAGAGGGAGGTTTGGAAAAGTTGGTGAAAATAATTAGATATTCGGAGCGTGCAATGAATCTTTGTTCACTGGAGAGGAGGCATTTTCTTTCTATGTAAAAATCTTTGTTTCTAAAGGGAAGGGTACACAGGAAATCTACAGAACAACAAACACTTCAGGCTACATGCTTGCTATTACTAGCACACAACATCTTTACACTTTGACCCCATGGTCTACAACAATGGAGATTCTTCTTTGACCTCTAGAAGGAAATCACCTGAATACGTTAAGCAATGATTGTTAGTAAATAGGCTTCAGTTTCCCAGGCTTTCTTCCCATTGGCTTTGTGTCAGGCTCCCTTCCCTGTCAGTCTAAACAATAGCACTCAAGGTAAAGAGATTAACCCTATTTAGACCTTGCAACACACATATTTCCAACAGGGGGGACTTACCAGGAGCAGCAGGGAGGCCCAGGAGACATATGACATGTCTGTCACTGTCCACATGACCTGGAAATTACATCATCACATCCAAGATGTTGGGGCAACACTCTGGTACTGTATTTCTATTGGGGTGGAACCATTTTGGTGTAGTGGTTAGCTGCCCAGACTCTAATCTGGGAGAACTGGGTTTGATTCCCCACTCCTCCAAATGCAGATGCTGGTGTGACCCTGGGTCTGTCATAAGTTCTTTCAGAGCTGTTCTCTCAAGGGCAGTTCTGAGAGAGCTCTCTCAGCCCCACCTACCTCACAGGGTGTCTGTTGTGGGGAGGGGAAGGGAAAGGAGATTGTAAGCCACTCTAAGACTCCTTTGGTTAGTAAAGAGTGGGGTATAAATCCAATCTCTTCTCTCTTCTCTTCATTATCCCGATCCATCTTCTGCCTGAAGACTACCCAGTTTACATGGTGTCCAAACTCAGACATTGGACTCAATGGTATGTTTGGTGTAACCAGTTTGGTGTGGTGGTTAGGAGCACAGACTTGAATCTGGAAGAACCAGGTTTGATACCACACAATGCTGCTTGTGTGAATTTAGGCAGATCATGAGAGGGGGGGCAGACAGGGTTGCATCAGGGTTTAGTCCTCGTGGCCCTTTCTTACACACCCAGGGAAATGCTGATCACCATTTTGGGGTTAGGAAGCAATTTTTCTTCAGGCCAGTTTGTCCGGGGATCCTGGAGGGTTTTTTTCTGTTGTCTTCTGGGCATGGAAGGGTGTTTGAGGGGGGTATTTGTGAATTTCCTGTATTGTGCAGTGGGTTGGACTAGATGACCCTGGAGGTCCCTTCCAACTCTAAGATTCTGTGATTCTAAGGTCAGTATTACCTGCTGTGATTGGCAGTGATGCTCCAGGGTCTGAGGCGGAGAAGAGTGTTTCTTATCACCCACTACCAGGTCCCTTTTAAGTGGAGATTCCAGGAACTGAACCTGGGACAATCTGCATGCTGAACAGTTGCTCTATCACCGAGACATGTCACTGTTCTGAGGTAAGAGGGCCGACTGCCTGGCCCTTTAAATAGAGATGCCAGGGATTGAACCCAACCCGGGACCTTTTACATGCAAAACTGAGGAGGGTAAGCAAGGTGATTAAGGAGCTGTGACACCTTCCCTGTGAGGAAATGTTGAAGAGTCTGGGACTTTTCAGTTTAGAAGAGATGACTAAGATGGTACATGACTCCGAAAAAAATAGCAAATATGAACCAAAATATGTCTAATAGATGTTGGAAATGTAAAAAAACATGAAGGCTCATTTTACCATATGTGGTGGACTTGTGAAAAAGCTGTGGATTTCTGGACGAAAATCCACAGCGAAATGCAGAAAATATTACAATGCTCTTTTAAAAAAGCACCGGAAATTCTGCTTTTGGGACTAAAAATGGAAGAAGTCAATGTGACAAAAAAACCCTTAATCTGGTACTTAATAACGACAGCAAGAATGATATATGCACAATACTGGAAACTGGAAAAAGTACCAGAGATTGAGGACTGGATACAAAAAGTTCTGTTCATGGCAGAAATGGACAAAATTACAAAGAAACTGAACAACAAAGAAGATGAAGAATTTTTTGAAGAATGGAAGGACTTTAAAAACTATCTGGAAAAGAACTGGGATGTGGAAAAAAACTTACTGTGTTTAGAACAATATTAAGTAAAAGGATGTTATCTTTTAAAGCGATAAGAAATATGATGTTAGTAACTAATGAAATATATATAAGTGTGGGGAAAGGGGTGAAAGCATTGCGGGAAGCCACAGGAGGGGGGAAGGTGTAAAGAATGTAGGGTAAGTGATATATATATATTTTCTTTTTAAAGATTTAATGGTTAAATGTTGGATACCTACGATTGAAAAATAATAAAAAATTTGTTTACCAACAGAAGAGATGACTAAGGAAGGACATGATGTGTGGGGTGGAGAGAATTGTGCATGGGGTGGAAAGAATTGACATAGGGAACTTTTTCTCCCTCCCAAAATACTAGAACGGAAGGGCATCTAATTAAGCTGATGGGCAGTAGGTTCAGGGCGGACAAAAATACGACTTTACACAGAGGGAGGTTAAAATGTGGAATTTTCTGCCAGGGGAAGTAGTGATGGCCACAGGAATAAGCGGCGTTAAAAGGGGATTAGACAGATCCATGGAGGATAAGTTAATCAATGGCTACTAGCAGGGGTCATTTGGTAGCAAAAGAGGTGCAGGAGCTCATTAGCATAACTCATTAGGATAACTTATTTGCATATGCCACACCCCCTGACATCACCGGAAGTGTGTCAGAAGGCAACACCCACTGCAACTTACCTGGCTGCTTCTTGCTCCTAATGCCCCGGGGCTGCTGGGAGCAGGGGGGGAGCCTGTTTGGTGTAGTGGTTAAGTGTGCAAACTCTAATCTGGGAGAACCGGGTTTGATTCCCCACTCCTCCACTTGCACCTGCTGATGTGACCTTGGGTCAGTCACAAGCTCTGGCACAGCTGTCCTTGAAAAAGAGCAGTTTGTGTCAGAGTTCTCTCAGCCCCACCCACCTCGCAGGGTGTCTGTTGTGGGGAGGGGAAGGGAAAGGAGTTTGTAAGCCGCTCTGAGACTCCAAGTGAAGGGCGGGGTATAAATCCAATCTCTTCTTCTTCTTCTTCTTCTTGCATGTGCCCGCCCCCTGGGCTCTTTACTGCCGGAGCTCCGCTCCTGTGCGCTCCTGCAGGAAATGACCCCTGGCTACTAGCCATGGTGACTGAGGAGAACCTCCACATTCAAAGGCAGCCTCTGAACCCCAGTGCTAGAAGGCAATGTCAGGGGAAGGCCTCGGTTTCTATGCCCTGTTGTTGGCTGTCCAGAGGAACTGCTTGGCCTCTGTGTGAGACAAGATGGTGGACTAGACGGACCTCTGGCCTGATCCAGCAGGACTCTTCTTATGTTTGTAAAACTGATGCTCCGCCACTGAGCCACGGGCCCTCCCTGTCCCCCTTTGCTACTTATCCTTCACATCCAGGCAGCCACCTAGGATGGAGACAGTTGCATCTGGATGAAATATATTGCTGGGTGTCACCCGCATATTGATGGCACAGAACTCCAAAGTCACAGGCGATCTCATTAAGCGATCGGACATAAATTTTGAGCCACCGTAGGGGAAAGGGATGTATTGCCGAGACACCTGTCATGCCGGCTCCCAGGTAAATGACTCGCTGTCTCTGACAACAACTCTCTGCGTCGGACTGGACAAGAATGATTGAAACGGCCGACGAGAAGGTAGAAGGTGGATTTTTAAACAACCTTATTCCCAGAATCTCGGGCGGTGTGCCAGTGAAGAACTGCTAGAAGAGTGCGGCCGATTTGAACCATGGGGTGACGCTTCACTAGGCAACTTTCAGAGGGGGGCGTTTTAAAAAGTTGGGGGGCACGGGCCAGGTGGGGAGGGAGCCATGTCATTGCCACTGCTGTGGCAGCTATTGTCACACTGTGATTCACAACACGGAGGAGAAGAAGAAGAAGAAAGAAGAAGAAAGAAGAAAGAAGAAGAGAAGGAGGAGGAGGAGGAGGAGGAGGCAGAGTGGCTTACAAACTCCCTTTCCCTTCCCCTCCCCACAACAGACACCCTGGGAGGCAGGTGGGGCTGAGAGAGCTCTGACAGAAACTGCTCTTTTTCAAGAACAGCTCTTATCAGACATGGCTTGCCCAAGGTCATCCAACCAGGTGCAAGTGGAGGAGTGGGGAATCAAACCCGGTTCTCCCAGATTAGAGTCCGCGCACTCAACCACTACACCAAACTGGCTCTCCGAGAGATGGGGGTGCTGGATTGACTACCCCACCGCCACTGCCACTTTACTTCTTTCTTGCACCCTGTGGAGGGTGGGGCTGGCTGGCAAGGTCGCGGGTAGGGATGTGCATTCTGTCGGTCTTTCCCCCCACTATACAGAACAATGGAGGGGATGGGGGCAACCTGTTTGGGGGCCGATAGAATTGGACCCCCTGGTCCAATGCTCTTCAAACTTGGTGGGTATCTTGGGAAGAGGCTCTAGCAGCTATCCTGCATGTTTGGAGCCTCTCCCTCAAACCCCTTCCCCTCCAGGCTCCAGAATATACTCTATGTTTTTGCCATTGACTTCAATGGCCCATAGGATATAATGGGGCCGAAATTGACATTTGGCTGGCCCAAAGACTCCCGAATGGGCTCCTACTGCCGAAATTGACATGCAGGAGTCTTTCTGCCAGCCGAAATTGATTCTGCCCAATTAGGCAAAATCCGAATCGACCAATTTTTTTTAAAAAAATTTTTTGTGGCACACCCCTAGTGAGGGCAGGAGCGAGACTCTGCCGGGACTCCAGCAGGTAGACTCAGCTCCAGTAGGCAGGCTCAGTGAGGGCGATAAAATCCTTATTTTATTTGTTTGTGCCGTGGTGCAGCCATGCACCACGGCACAAACAAATAAAATAAGGATTTTTCGGGGGCGTCTGGGCTGGATGTGCCCCACTGTAGCTACGGGGACCCCACTGTAGCTACGGGCCTGGCCATGTTGGTCTTCAGGAGGGCAGCTCGATTGGAGTCCAGTAGCACTGTAAAGCCCAAGAAGATTTTTAGGGGGGTGAACTTTGGAGAGTCAAAGCTCCCTTCAGAGTACCCCCAAATATTGTAGGTTTCTAAGGTGCTACTGGATCTCAGATCCAGCTCTTCACCAGGCAGGGAGCCAGTTTGGTGTAGTGGTTAGCTGCGAGGACTCTAAGCTGGGAGAACGGGGTTTGATTCCCCACTCCTCCACTTGCACCTGGCTGGATGACCTTGGGCAAGCCGTAGTTCTGATAAGGGCTGTTCTTGAAAAAGAGCAGTTTCTGTCAGAGCTCTCTCAGCCCCACCTGCCTCCCAGGGTGTCTGTTGTGGGGAGGGGAAGGGAAAGGGAGTTTGTAAGCCACTCTGAAACACCTTTGGGTAGTGAAGGGTTTTTCTTATCACCCACTACCAGGTCCTCTTTAAGTGGAGATTCCTGGAACTGAACCTGGGACAATCTGCATGCTGAACAGATGCTCTATCACTGAGACATGTCACTGGTCAGAGGTAAGAGGGCCGACTGCCTGGCCCTTTAAATAGAGATGCCAGGGATTGGTCCTGGGACCTTTTACATGCAAAACTGAGGAGGGTAAGCAAGGTGATTAAGGAGCTGTGACACCTTCCCTGTGAGGAAATGCTGAAGAGTCCGGGACTTTTCAGTTTAGAAGGACATGATGCATGGGGTGGAGAGAATTGTGCATGGGGTGGAAAGAATTGACTGGCTGCCAACCGGGGGACAGGGAGCGGGCGCTTTGGGACGGGACGGGCCCCCATTGGAAGACGGGCCACCTGAGCCAGCCCCAGCCCCGCTGAGTGGCCGCTGCTGCCGAGAGGCTGGCCAGGCCACCACGGGTCAGAGGGGAGCCCACCGCCATACGGATGCACGGGGCACCTCGGGCGGTGCTTTTGGAGAGGGAGGCACCGTTTTTTGGGGGGGCAGCGCCAAACTGCCCCCGCCCATAGCTCAGCACTTGCCGGACTCGGGGAGAAAGAGGTGGCCAGGGAGATGCAGGGCTTTTGGTGGGGGCTGGGGGGCTTTGGTGGGGGTGCGTGTCCAGTTTGGTGCCCCAAGGGCCAGCTCGCGCTCTAGGAGAATGCCTAGTTCACCTAGCGAGTGAGCCAGCCCTGGTGCTTCACATTAACAATCCGATGCTTGGCAGAGGCGTTATCTTCATAGGTCGCAGGAAGGCTTAATGACTTATTTTGCCTTTGTTTGAGTGGCTGAAGAGGAGGGGGAGGAATGTGTTAGGTGGGGGAGAAGCGATCTCTTCATGGCTTCTGTGCAGGAACATCTGCCCTCTGTCAGAGCATGGCTTCTTCTCTTCAGGGCTGCTACTGTCTGTGTTCATGGAGTCCAGGACTGTGTCAACTATGCTGCTGCTATGGCAGGTGGAAGGGGGGAGGGAGGCTGATGAATAGTCTGTTGCTGTGCTGGAATCAACTTTCATTTCTCCTCCCCTTGTCTTATCTGTTAGCCTAGGCTTGTGACTTTGGTACCATGCTGCTGCTGCTTCTTCTCTGGGAACGCAGACCCATTAGCTTAGGCGCGCTTCCGCCTACTCTCTGATTGGCTCTGACCCATCAGGGGATTCTGTTTTGAATTGAGTATATCTTTGCATTTTGTGCGCTTGCATTTAGTCCTGACACAGAATGTATGCACAGATTACCTGCCTTTACTGTATTCAATAAACTCGAACCTTCTGAAGGGACGTGGTTGAGAACTGATTGCTGCTGTTGGTCCGCATTATAGTACAGCTGTGGATGCAGACGTGCAGGGGCAGAAGGTTTCTGTAGCCCCGGATCTGCATCTGGCTAGGCATACTTCTTAGGCACAAGGCTTCCTTTGGCCACAGTGTGAAGTCCATAGTCCAGCACAGGACACTTTTACTAGGACCACAGTTCTGTCCGTTGCCCTGGCACACACTCGTCACAGTCCAGCGAGGCAGTGATATTAAAGAGTCTTTCATTGTGCCCTCTGAAGTGGCTGCATGGCAACAGCGTTCCCATCCCATCCTCTGATCCCCATAATAATTAAACCATCACGGTTTCTGTTTCAACATCTGTAATACTGGCACTCTGCTAGTCTGCTCTTGCTGAGCCACTTTGGTGTAGTGGTTAGGAGCATGGACTCTAATCGAAGAGAACCAGGTTTCATTCCCCGCTCCTCCACAGACAGCTGCTGGTGTGACCAAGGGCCAGTCACAGTTCTCTCAGAGTTGTTCTCTCAAGAGCAGTTCTTTCACTCAGCCCCACCTACCTCACAGGGTGTCTGTTGTGGGGAGGGGGAGGGAAAGGAGATTGTAAGATGGGCTGAGACTCCTTCGGGTAGTGAAGAGCGGGGTAGAAATGCAATTTCTCCTGTCTTCTTCTTTAAATAGAATCAAGTCTGGCAACCTATGGGAAACTCATTCAACAATGTCATTGGCAGGGCTCTTTTTGTAGCAGGAACTTCTTTGCAAATTAGGTGACACACCACTCATGTAGCCAATCCTCCAAGAGCTTGCAGAGCTCTTCTTACAGGGGCTACTGTAAGCTCTTGGAGGACTGGCTACATTAGGGGTGTGTTGCCTAATACGCAAAGGAGTTCCTGCTACAAAGAGAGCCCTGGGTGATGTCACTTCTGGCATGACTTGGAAGTGATATCATTGTGTCACCCATGATGCCCGTAGCCCCCACCCCAAATTCTATAGTTTGACTATAGTTTGAGGTGAATGCTAGAGCATCACCTACCATAAGGACATCACTTCTGGGTCACACCAGAAGTGATGTAATGACTTTGACATGACACCAATGCCATCCATTTCCCCCATTTTTTCCTGATACCCAGCTGGGCACAGCAGGAAGAGCTAGAAGGGGCGAGGACCTCTCAACGCCCGCTTTCCCGTTCATGTTTGACCACAATAACCTTGAAAAATGAACTTTCTTTTTATGAAACATAACAGAGATAAGTGACTTCATTTATATAACTGGCTTCCACATGAGGAAATTAATAAGAGGTATCTCACTCTTCCATCTTCACATAATGGAATGGCGTTAGAGAAGCAGTTAGCTATCATTCTTGCCAGGAGGCTAATTGGAAATGTCAAAAGGCGAGGTTGAGATGATGGATTGATCACCGAGTGGTGTGACTTTGGTGGGAATAGATTCAGGTGGGTAGCTGGGTTAGTCCGAAGCAACAGAACAAAATCCGAGTCCTGTGGCACCTTTAAGACCAAAAAAGTTTTATTCAAGGTATAAGCTTTCGTGTGCAAGGTACACTTCTTCAGATACAATGAAATGGAAGTTACCAGTCCATACCTATAGGCAGCAAATTAGCATACAACATAATGAAGATGATTAATGCAAGGATCAAACAGGAATAACTGGTGAGACGAAACAGTTTGGTGTAGTGGTTAAGTGCGCGGATTCTAATCTGGGAGAACCAGGTTTGATCCCCCACTCCTCCACATGCAGCTGCTGGCATGACCTTGGGTCAGTCACAAGTTCTCTCAGAGCTGTTCTCTCATAAGCAGTCCTCTAAAGAGGTCTCTCAGCGCCACCTACCTCACAGGGTGTCTGTTGTGGGGAGGGGAAGGGAAAGGAGATTGATTGTAAACTGCTCTGAGACTCCTTCGGGTAGTGAAGGGCGGGGTATAAATCCAATATCTTCTTCTTCTAGTTTCTATGGTCACTGTTTGTTTGGATTTAATTCAGGAGGGAAACATAGTGAAGCAAATAAATATATCAGAATTGGAGACTGATGTGTAAATGTACCCTTCTTAATTGTGGAATGCTGAGACTAATTAACTGAGACCCTGGTTTTATACTTCACCTGTCTCCCCTCAAGCCCTCAAGCCTGAGGTAACTACCAGCATCCTTTTTCTTTAAGGTGGGGTGACTCGTTGTGCAGTGTTAAGTCTCCTCTGTCACCAGATGAGAGAAATACATTTCAAAATACATTTCAATTTACCATTCCAAATTACATTATATTCTACTATTCATTACATTACATTACAATCACTATTCCAATCCAATCTCCTATTCCAAATAAGAAATAAAATAAAATAGAGAGGATGTATGGTGAGAATACATACATAATAACTGAATGAGATTAGCATATGTAGTGAGATAAGAAACCAATATCCCTGTTAAGTCCTGGGGATTCCATCATTCTGAGTGCTGTAATAACTTGTAATCCAGCAATTTCCCTTTCCAGTCTGTTCCTGAAGTTCCTTTGCAATAAAACAACTACTTTGAGAGTCACTGAATGTCCTGGAAGGCTGAAGTATTCTCCTACAGGGTGCTCAGTTTTGTGCTTCTTGATGTCAGATGCCTAGCATTCTTGTCCTTGCCAGTGACTCTTGTCTTTTCATAATGTGATAGCCTCAGTTTAGTCATTTTAGCTTTTAGGGAGAGTTCAGACTTGATTTGATCTTGGACCCACTTATTTGTGTTTTTGGCTGTCCTTATTATCTGTAAAAGTCTCCTCCAGCACCACGGTTCAAATGAACTAACTTCCTTCCTGTCAGCTTTCTTCATTGTTCAACTTTCACACCCATACACAGTAATGCAGAAAAGGGTAACTAGAATGATAAAAGAGTTGGAACACTTTCCCTATGAAGAAAGGTTAACGCGCCTGGGGCTCTTTAGCTTGGAGAAATGACGGCTGAGGGGTGACATGATCGAGGTTTACAAGGTTATGCATGGGATAGGGCAGGTTGAGAAAGAAGTCCTTTTCTCCCTTTCTCACCATACAAGAACTCGTGGGCACTCAATGAAATTGCTGAGCAGTCGGGTTAGAACAGATAAAAGGAAGTACTTCTTCACCCAAAGAGTGATTAACACATGGAATTCACTGCCACAGGAGGTGGTGGCGGCTACAAGCATGGGCGGCTTCAAGAGGGAATGGGATAAACATATGGAGCAGAGGTCCATCAGTGGCTATTAGCCACAAGGTATAGATAGGGACTCTGGGGCAAGTGATGCTCTGTCTTCTTGGTGCTGGGGGGGGCAACAGTGGGAGGGCTTCTAGTGTCCTGGCCCCACTGCTGGACCTCCTGATGGCACCTGGTATTTTTGGCCACTGTGTGACAGAGTGTTGGACTGGATGGGCCATTGGCCTGATCCAACGTTGGCATCTCTTATGTTCTTATAAGAGGGAATTAGATAAGCATATGGAGTAGTGGTCCATCAGTGGCTATTAGCCACAAGGTATAGATAGGGACTCTGGGGCAAGTGATGCTCTGTCATCTTGGTGCTTGGGGGGGGGTCAACAGTGGCAGGGCTTCTAGTGTCCTGGCCCCACTGCTGGACCTCCTGATGGCACCTGGTATTTTTGGCCACTGTGTGACAGAGTGTTGGACTGGATGGGCCATTGGCCTGATCCAACACTGGCTTCTCTTATGTTCTTTGTGTCCAGATCAAGGGAGGTGGTAGTTCCGCACTATTCTGCTATGGTCAGGCCCCACCTGGAGTACTGTGTCCACTTTTGGGCACCACATTTGAGGAAGGATGTTGACAAGCTCGAGCGTGTCCAGAAGAGGGCAACCAGTATGGTGAGAGGGTGGTCCCTCTCTCTCTCCAGGACCTCTATGGTAACCATAGAGTTTTTTCCCTTGAATGATCAAGTGTCCCCCCCACAGTGTACCCTATGCTTTACCTCTGGGTGACATCATTGCGTCGGGCATGTTGGTGTGAATGGGGCACTTTGGAGGCGAGGTTCCCCCCGCCGGCTGGATCGGGGCTGGAGGATTGGGGCCCCCAAAAGCAGGCAACCCCCCCTCCATCCCCTTCAGGGTAATGGCAACACCATGGGGAATACTGTGGTAGGAATTATCTTGCTCTTAGTCACCCAATACTCTACTAGCTACCTGCAATGTCAATCCATCGTGTTGTATTTGACGAGCAGTTAGGAGTAATATCCTCTCTGCAGATATATTTTGTGTGATTACATTACAAGGATTGAGAGGGAAAATAAACCTTCCTATGTTGACCTTGTGCTCCTCAAGACACTGTTACAATGCTGGCCATGTAAATTAATCTGAGAGATGTTAAGCTCCTGGATTCTCAAGCAAGAACCCCTTTTTTTTAATGAAGGAAGAACTTAGAGTCAAGCGACTACATCTTTTTGCATAACAGAGTCATTTTCCTGCTGTTTTTAGTCATGGGGGACTGTAAAGATGCAGGATGCCTCCATTGTTTTTAAATGTATTATGTCTGCCATAAAAGAAATAGCAGCAGGTAGAGGGAGAGAGATTCGCCCCTTTCCTTCCTTTAATCTTGCTGCTTTTACGATGTAGTCTGCCATTCCTTTATGGGTAAGCCTTTCCATTTTATTAATCTTATCCTCCAGAGAGAAAGAAATAATAAGGTCATGCATGACTATGGGAAGAGCAGGTTAGAAGGCAGAGATCAGATTCCCTTGCTCGAAAGCTAGTCGACTCTGACTCTAGGGGACGGTGCCCATCTCCGTTTCCAAGCTGAAGAGCCAGCGCTGTCCGAAGACTTCTCCATGGCCATGGGGCTGGCATGACTAAATGCTGAGGCACATGGAACACTGTTACCTTCCCACCGAAGCTGTCCCTGTTTATCTACTTGCAATTCCTTGCTTTCGAACTGCTGGGTTGGCAGGAGCTAGGGCCAGAGACGGGAGCTCACTACGTCATGCGGCACTCGGGTCTCGAACTGCCGAACTACTGACCTTCCGGTCTGGTGTGAAAATCTGAGCTATGTTAGGGCGTGCTGCTGTCCACTAGGGTTGCCAAGTCCATCTTCCCCCCCCAGCAGGGGACTTTGGGGGTGCTTCTGGAGGGGGTGGGGCATCCTCGACGTGATGACGTCCCGTTGGGGACGTCCGCCGCCCCCCCCCCACCCGTGCACCAGATCTCCAGAAACGACAGTTCCCTGCACTTAAAGGAGCCGGTGTTTCCCTTTTAAATGCAGGAGCCGGCGTTTCCCCTTTAAGAGCAGCCGCGTTTCCCTTTTAAGAGCACGAAGCTGGCATTTCCCTGCAGGCTTGGGAGGGAAGATGGGCTCCACACACTTAAAGGGAGAGAGAGGGTTTTTTTTGGCAACCCTACTGTCCACGTTCCTGATTATTTAGCTAAAAAATCTGGTTGACTGGTCAGATGATGGGGTACCGTGCAAGTCCGATGAACAGCCAAGTAATTTTTCATAGATTGGGTGGTAGGGGACTTAAAAAAAAAGATCTGGGATAGGATTATCAACTCTGACTTGGGAAATTCCTGCAGATTTGGGGGCACTGCTGGGGAGGACAAAGTTTGGGGAGAGAGATCAGCGGGTATTTAGAGTCTGTCCTTCCCCTCCAAGCGAGTTGACCTCTCTTGACTGCAGATCAGTTGCAATCCCAGGAGAGTTCCAAAACCCACCTGGAAGTTGGTAACCCTTCCTGGCAGCAGAGTCAAATGATTTTTCTTGTGTTGGGGAGCAGAATCTTGTGGCTTTTGCTAACCATGGAGGCCTCCTGTTGCGTACTGGCAAAGCTCTTCCCTGTCTCCCGATATCTCTTTACCCTGTGCCTTATAGTGTAATCAAATAGCCCCAGCCTGGCAGAGAATCAAGACAGGTATTATACCATCTCTCCTCTGAAGAGGACCTAAAGAGCCTCTTGCTCAGGATAAAAGAGGAGAGCGCAAAAGTGGGCTTGAAGCTCAACATTAAAAAGGACTCCCAAGAGTCTTCTCCAGCACCATAGTTCTAAAGAATCTATTATTCAGCGCTCGGCCTTCCTCATAGTCCAACTATCATGGCATCTGGCCCCATCACTCCTTGGCAAATAGAAGGGGAAGTCGTGGAAGCAGTGACAGATTTCACGTTCCTGGGATCCCAGATCACCGCAGACTGTGACAGCAGCCATGAAATTAAAAGACCACCTGCTCCTTGGGAGGAAAGCGATGGCGAATGATAAAAAGTAGAGACATCACCCAGCCAACAAAAGTCCGCATGGTCAAAGCAATGGTATTCCCAGTAGTCATGTATGGCTGCGAGAGTTGGACTATGAGGAAGGCCGAGCGCTGAATAATAGATTCTTTAGAACTATGGTGCTGGAGAAGACTCTTGGGAGTCCCTTGGACTGCAAGAAGATCAAATCAGTCAATCCTAAAAGAAATCAGCCCTGACTTTTCCCTGGATGGCCAGATAATGAAACAAGCTCAAATACTTTGACCACCCAATGAGAAGGGAGCACTCATTTGAGAAGATCCTGATACTGGGAAAGATTGAAGGTCAAAGAAGACGGGGACGGCAAAGGTTGAGATGGTTAGACAGTGTCATAGATGCAACGAATATGAAATTGAGCAAACTTCAGAGGACGGTGGAAGACAGGAAGGCCTGGCGTGATCTGGTCCATGGGGTCGCAAAGAGTTGGACTCGACTGTGCGACTGAACAACAACAACAACCTCTGCAGGGCTTTAACTCAAGTTCGGAGGCCCTTATTCAACAGGGCAAATTAACTTCGAGGGAAGAATGACTACCCAGTTCCTCAGCACTATGACTCAAATACATACCTTGCCCCTCGTGACTTCTTTGTTCCAAAGTCCTGAACATAGAACTCCAAAATGTCACATTATTTGGCTCAGGCTTAACAATAACAAAATGAGTGCCTGGTTCATCTGCGTGCATAAGTTGTGCTCAGCATTGGAACAGTCTCCCTTGTAAGATGGTAGATTCTTCACTGCTGGAGGTTTTTAAGTGTCAATTGGAGATCTACTTGGTAACCAGCCTGGGCACGGCAGTATACAGACTGGCTATGATCTCCTGTGATTTCGATGCTATGGCCCTTTTAATACAACCTTTTTTTCCCACTGAATCACACTGACGATTCATATTTGCATATTGAATATGCATTCTGCATCAACAAGCAAAACTTGCATTTTTTGAGCTAACCGGCTGCTTTGTCTAAGATGAAGAGAAAGGCAAACATCTTTCAAAACTTTTAACTGCAGACCCAAACCCTCCCTTCCTCTCTCCATGATCCTGCAAAAGGGGGGGGGGGAAGGGAGGGGAAAAATCCAGGCCCACACATGCAAGACTGACACATTTGGGAGCAGGGAATCCCCTAGTCTCTTCTATTTACTGATCCCTTCTTATGCTTTCTCTGGCTTTTTAACATTTTGCTTATGAAGGAGAACACATCCTCTTTTGTCTCTGGAGAAGGAGGGAAAAGAAAATAGGGTGTGGGGGGTGTCAACCGAAAGAGAGACAAGCAGAAACAGGGGGGGCAGTGGGCAGCACTTGAACATCTGCAGAAACCATTCAACTTTAGAAAGGATTAGTGATGAGAACAAAGTATCACAGCAAAAGGAGTTTTGGTAACTGCGGGGCAACAGTGTGCTGGAAGTGGTCTGAATGCAGATTCCTGTAAAAGAAATACAGAAACAAGAAGAAGCCCCGACACAAGCCAGAAGTGAAAGTTGGAGGGGATTCAGAACAGCAGAAGAGGATGTGCTCAGAAACTGAGGCAAAATACGGGTACAGAAAGAGGGCCTTAAGCTGGCTTTGGCACACACTGTAAAGTTGGTGCCACAAAAGCACCATTGACGCTCCACTTATGCAGAGAGTTCCCTTTTACCCAAGTCCAGTTTACACAATACCTCTTATGGCACCAATTATGCATCGGTGGAAGTCCGGCCAAGAGTGCATTTGAAAGAGGCAATCGTATTAGCTTCTACATATCTGCAGAGAGCTAGTACATCCATTACAATTCTCTTTATGATTTTTTTTTTAAAAAAAACCCCACATAATACCGTCAAATTGCTTTTTTTCTTTGCGGTCCCGCCAAATCGAAGAGAAGAATGCATTTGATCTGTAATGCAATTTGCCCAATGAGTCTCGAATGATGAGATTTAAATGAAAATAAATAGGACGACGTTGCCTGCCTGTTATCGGGCCCGCACATTTTATCCTCCCTCCGCAGTAAACCAAAGTAAATGAGTTTTTCATTTTCATATTTTTTTTTGCTCTCCACGCTTATGCTCTAATGCTTGTCTGAAGAGGGGGGCTGTACAAGGAAGCGTCTCGCTATATGATGTGGAACGTTCTTGAAAGGGTTTGTTAGTATCCAAGACCCGTCTCCAACCAAACCAATGAGCAGAAGCCCAGCCCGGTGTATCGGTTCCTGAGCTGTACGATTTCAGACTACAGGTGGGGGAATTAAATGTCTCAAGCTCCCTCAAATAAAATGCACACAAAACTAGAATATTTGGGAGAAAGAACCAGGTATGCTCTCCCCCTGGTGAGCTACTTCTGTGTGTACAAAGAGTATTTTATGGATAGAAGAGAAGAGGAAAAGGTTTTAACAGCCTGCTTTTCTCTACACTAAGGAGTCTCAACATGGCTTACAATCGCCTTCTTCCCTTCCTCTCCCCACAACAAGCACCTTGTGAGGTAGGTGGGGCTGACACCAAACTGGGAGGAGCAGCAAACACACCAGAAGATAGTGATAGAATTCAGGGAGATCTGAACGTGCTGGAAAAGTGGGTGGATGTGAACAAGATGCCATTTAACAAGGATAAGTGCAGAGTTCTACATCTGGGTAACAAAAATGAGGAACACGTGTACTGGATGGGGGATATACTTCTGAGTAGCAGTGTGTGAACAAGATCTTGGGGTAAGGGCGGACTGTAAGTTAAACATGAGCAGCCAGTGTGATGCAGCAACAAAAAAGGTGAATGTGATCTTGGGGTGTATCAGCAGAAGCATGACATCCAAATCATAAGATATCATAGTCCTGTGTACATTGCATTGGTCAGGCTGCATCTGGAGTATTGCGTGCAGTTCTGGAGGCCTCACTTCAAAAAGGATGTGAACAGAATGGAGCGGGTGCCGAGGAGAGCGCCGAGGATGATCAGGGACCTGGAGACCAAGCCCTATGAGGAAAGGGTGAGGGACTGGGGAATGTTCAGTCTGGAGATGAGGAGGTTGAGTGGGGACAGGATGGCTCTCTTGAAGTCTTGAAGTCTTTGGCCCCGGTCACACGGGCTGGCTATTGCGCAGGGGGGGGGGAGGTGTGGCTGTTTGCCCCAGAGCGAACTACCGTGCGGCCGCCGGATCAAAAGTCCCGCCGACGTCCCGTGGTTTGGGGGGAGGTGCCAATCATACGTCAATCCTGCTGCGCGGCAAAGAAGCGGTGCGGTGGGGGTTGTTTTTTTTAACGGAAGTGTGCGCATGCGCTGTTGGGTGCTTGTGCGCATCCCGTGGAGACTTGAAAAAAAAACACCTTTTCGCGACGGGACATGGGCAGGCGCCGGATGCCACGAGCTACCACTGGAAACGGGAAGCCTCGGGTTAGCCATGGGAGCTCTACGCTTCCCAGATGTTGCGGGTTGATCGCATCCGGAAAATCCGCCTATCTTCCGTCTCTGTAGCGTGGCTAATGTTCTGTGTGACCGCAGCCTTTAAAGGGCTGTCACTTAGAGGAGGGCAGGGAGCCGTTCCTGTTGGCAGCAGAGGAGAGGACTCGCAAGAATGGGTTTAAATTAAGGACAGGAAGTTTCCAGCTGGATATTAGGAAAAACATTTTTTTACAGTAAGAGTTGTCCAGTAGTGGAATCAGCTGCCTAGGGGGGTGGAGAGCTCCCCCCGACTGACAGTCTTTCAGTGGCGGCTGGACAAACCCTTGTCAGAGATGCTCTAGGCTGATCCTGCATTGAGCAGGGGGCTGGACTAGATGGCCTCTATGACCCCATCCAGCTCTGTGATTCTATGAGAGTTCTGAGTGAGCTATGACTGGCCCAAGGTCATCCAGCAGGCTTCGTGTGGAGGAGTGGGGAATCAAACCCGGTTCTTCAGATTAGAGTCCGCCACTATACCACTTGGCAGCAATGACACCACCAGATGGCTGCTAGATACCCAGGGGCTGTGTTTTTCAAACCAAAGCAAGGAACACACTTGAAGACATGAACCCACCTTGTACTGAACCAGACCATTGGTCCATCAAATTCAGCATTGTCTATTCAGACCAGCAGGAGCGTTCTGGGGTCTCAGACCGATCTCTTTCACATCACCATCACAGAAGAAGCAAATAAGAGTAGTGTTGCCTGCTGCATCACTGACCTACTATTGTCGAGTTGAGGAGGAGAAGAAGAAGAAGAAGAAGAAGAAGAAGAAGAAGAAGAAGAAGAAGAAGAAGAAGAAGAAGAAGAAGAAGAGGAGGAGGAGGAGGAGGAGGAGGAGGAGGAACAGACACCCTGTGAGGTGGGTGGGGCTGAGAGAACTCTGACACAAACTGCTCTTTTTCAAGGACAGCTGTGCCAGAGCTTGTGACTGACCCAAGGTAAGGTACCTCATGGTCTAAGAATGCAGAAGGGTCCACTTTCAGGGAGCGGTGGCACAGAGGATTTATCCTCTGGTTAGTAACATCTGAGCTGAACAGTACATCTGTCAGTTCTAGCCCCGTGTTGGTGTGAGCTACCAGCCTTGTCCCCAGCTCACCATCCACCCAGCGGTTCGAAAGCTTCGGCGAGTAGATAAAATGGGTACCACTTCTTAGAGAGGGTGGGCACACCAAAGACCCCCCCCCGGTGGGGGAGGTGTTAGCCGGTGACCGGAATGCTCAACTCGCGAGATTTAAAGCCTAAGAAAAAAATCTCTTCGGCTCCGAGAAGCCTGTAATGGGCCGTTCCAGCCAGGCGGTGGCAGTGCTGCAAGACCTGGAGAAGCTGACGTCATCTAGCCGAGCCGAAGTGAATATGCTGAGGGAACACGTCTGACCCTGCAGCTGGACAAACTCTCGCCGACTGTGAATGTGTGTGATTTAAAAGATATATGTTTTCCTCCCTTACCCCCATAAATCATTGTTAGTCCCGCATGAATGAGAAAATGTAAATCGCTCAGAGCCAGCAAGCTCTGCAGGATTGAGTGATTAATAAATTGAAAGATGATGATTATTATTATTACTATTTATTTGCTGAGAATGAGGAATTTTGTTTCAAATGGATGTCCATCTTAAATAAGTGTTTGTATTACTTAATGTTATTATTAATAGACCAGGAGGCTCAGGAAACACAAAGGTCTCAGGTCGAAATGGACACATTGGAAGAGAAACTCAGGAGTTCTCATCATATGGGTGTTTTTGAAAATCGGGTCAAGGGGTTACAGGAAGAACTAAAATCTTTTGAGAATGCGACTAAAGAGCTTTAAAAAAACACAAAAGGGATTATAAAGACTACTTGCAGGCAAGAGTCCAGGGGCGGATTAAGGCTCACTGGTGCCCTAAACACTGACCAATCTCGGTGCCCCCCTCCTTTCCACACTGACCCAGTCCATTATAGTTGTTGACCTGTCTGACCAGATATACAATGCAGGTTGCAGCAATACAAAAATTTATTCATAGGATAACACAATAAACTGTACAAACTAAGCCAAGCGTTTTACAAATCTTCATTTGTTTTTCCCCCCTTTTCTTTTCACCCTTTCCCCAACTTTGTGGTGCCCCCTTTGGCCCTGGTGCCCTAAGCACGTGCTTAGTCTGCTTAATGGTTAATCCGTCCCTGCAAGACTCTATAAGTGGTATGTTTCTGGCTCGATTAAAAATAAAAGGGTGCCATAGGCCGATACTCCTGGTCTCTCTGATGTGGAGACCCCAGGTGGGGAAGAGTCAGCAACTTCGGGGGAGGAAAACATTCCTCATAGACCTGCACCCGAAAGAGAAACCAGACATGGTGCTAAGAATCGTTTCACTCCTGCCCCGACCGCAGAGGCAGGAGGAAAATCCAAATATAAAGTTATATTCTAGGATACTTACGATCGCAGAACACTGTATTTTAAGTCTAGGTTTGGGATATGTGCCCCCCCCCAGATATAACCCTTTTCAAACCAGGGTAGACCTCTTTAAATTATTTAGATCCCTAAAGTTTAAAAAACAGAAGTTTTTTGAGCATATCCCAGTTGGAGAGTATAATCGTTTCAGACCTAAATCCTGTTTCATACCAACATCCTTCTAGTCAGACATTTGAAAGACTTGTTACTCGTGAGACTGAAACAAATTAGAGCAAATATTAAAAGGACCCGATACAATCTCTCTAAAGATGATTGTTTGATCCTACAAGGACTTGCCAACGATACAAACATCATTATAAAGCGAATCATGGCTTCTCTTCATAAACAAGACGAACAATTTCTCTTTATGACACAGGTGGATTTGGCAAATTTGGGACTAATTTTCACAGCTAGTCAGTGGCTTAGGGACAGCTGGTACTAATTGGGTCCCTGTAGGATCATCTAGTCCAGCATCCTGTATCTCACAGCGGCCGAGTTCCTGTGGAAGGCCAATGACAGGGCATAGAAGCCAATGCCTTCCCCTGATGCTGCCCCCTGGAACTGGAGGTTCCCTTTAGTTACCGTGGCTAGTAGCCACTGATTGACCTATCCTCCGTGAATCTCTCTAATTCCCCCATTAAAGCTGACTATACCTCTGGACATCACTGCATCCTCTGGCAGCAAATTTCTCTGGAACATCTTTCTACTAAGAACCTAAATAGGTGAGTGTAAATGAATGGACAATAAGCTCTATTTCAGGGGTGTCAAACATGCCACCTGGGGGCCAGATCAGGCCCCCGGAGGGCTTCTATCAGGCCCACAGTGAAACTGGCTGTCTTCTGCTTCTTCTTCCAGTTCGGCTGCTGCTGCGTCATTGTAGGTTTGCAGCTTAGAGATACACACCTGAACAGCATACTCAAGATTGCAACAGCACAGACATTTTGATGCAGTAATTCACAGCAAGAGGTGTCCGTTATCAGACACCGTTGGATAAACAAAATATTGCAAGAGTGCTAACGTTTTAAGCATGTTTTTATTTTAAGTAAAAAACCCCTCACCCTTTGTGTTTGTGTCCTTTATAAAGTTTATATCTCCACTACCTGGCATTACATTTTATGACACACATGGCCCGGCCCAACGAGGTCTCATTTAGAAGAAGAAGAAGAGATTGGATTTATATCCCGCCCTTCACTTGGAGTCTCAGAGCGGCTTACAAAGTCCTTTCCCTTCCCCTCCCCACAACAGACACCCTGTGAGGTGGGTGGGGCTGAGAGAACTCTGACACAAACTGCTCTTTTTCAAGGACAGCTGTGCCAGAGCTTGTGACTGACCCAAGGTCACATCAGCAGGTGCAAGTGGAGGAGTGGGGAATCAAACCCAGTTCTCCCAGATTAGAGTCCGCACACTTAACCACTACACCAAACTGACTGTCAGATCCGGCCCTCATAACAAATGAGTTAGACACGCCTGCTCTATTTGACCCTGGATGTTGGAATGTCAGGCAAAGATGGTCTGTAATTAGCATGTAGTTAACTTAACCTGCATGCCACTGTTCGTGATTCTGTCTTGCAGGTGAATCCATCCTTTGTTCAGCCTGCGTCCGTGAGAACAGTGTCTACAGCAGAGTGTTCCAGATCCTGTACAGGAACGAAGAGATTGTCATCAACGAAAGCATGAATTTCAAAGTCCACCTTCTCTTGGATGGTGAAAGGGTGAGGTATTTCCTCCCCCCCCCCTCCCCGGGATGCAGTCAGATGCAAGGAACCAGAATGGTGCTTTCTGGGCAAGAGCTGAGCAGAAGTGGTTTTGCCGTGGCCTTCCTCTGCATAGCAACTCTGGTCTTCCTTGGTGGTCTTCCCATCCAAATATTGACCAGAACTGACTCCGATTAGCAGGGCCGGATTTAGACTTGCTGAGGCCCTAAGCTATACAAAACCCAGAGGCCCCCTACTGTTTTAAATTACATCAGCTGGTCTCAGAAAAATTTAAAATATATACGCCTTTTTAATATTTGAAATTATTTTTATATTGTGTTTTTATTTGAGGCCCCAGCAGATTGGGAGGCCCTAAGCTGTAGCTTATTTAGCTTATGCGTAAATCCGGCACTGCCGCTTAGCTTCCAGGCTCTGATGAACTCAGGCTAGTCGGGGCTATTCAAGTAAATGTTTAGTGGTTTATCAGGGCCCTTTGAGAGATCAAAGCCTTATACGGCCTGGGACCAACATTCCTAAGGGACCGCCTCTTCCCATATACGCTCTGAGAGTCAACATCTAGGTTTGCCAAGTCCCCCGTTCCCCGCCGCCGGTGGATCGGGCCCTGGGGGGAACCCCACCCCCAAAGCACGGGACGTGCTCGGCGTCAGCACGTCACCTGCGCTCCCGGAGTAAGCCGGGAGCCCCCCGCTGTGGATTATTTATGAGTTGGCAACCCTATCAACATCTCCTGGTGATCCCTGGCCCAAAGGACGTCTGCCTAGCCACGAACAAGGCCAGGGCTTTTTCCACCCTGGCCCCCACCTGGTGGAACATGCCCCCTATTGAGATCAGGGCCCTGCGGGATCTTATTCAATTCCGCACGGCCTGCAAGACGGAGCTCTTCCGCCAGGCCTTTGGCTGAGGGAGCGGGCATCCACACACACACACACCCTCGAGGTTGCTGTCTCCCACCCACTGATAACCGGCCATCAATGTTCCCTTTAAGCCGTGGAGTCTTGTGAGCAGAAATTCTACTTTGTGAGCTACTGGCATTAAAATTGTGAGCTAGTGATTTGGCTACTGCATAAATTAGTTTGCTCTGGAACTCCATCCTTCCTGAGCTAAGACAAAAATCTGTGAGCTGGAGGCCAAAAAACTGTGAGCTAGCTCACATTAACTCAGCTTAGAGGGATCACTGCCGGCCATACTTAGTTACATCAATGGGCCAGATTTTCCCTGTGGCGAGCGTGACTACTGTTTTTCATATGTTTTAATGTGTTTTAAATGTTATAGGATTTATTGGAATGGTGTGGCCCGCCCTGAGCCCGTCTACTGGATGGGCGGGACACGAATGTGGAAAATAAATAAATAAATCTCTCATACTCCAGGTTGTGTTCCATCGCACTTTCCTCGACGTCTCTCTCTTTCCCGTGTCAGCTGGTTTGTAATGGAAGATTTCTCCCCCCCCCCTCCTGTCTGTATAGGTGGAAGAGGCCGTCAGTGAAGCAGATTTCCAACTCAAGCTGGACCTGCTCTTTACAGACAGTGAGCAACAGTGAGCGCGTCATTTTAAGACTTGGCAAAGGCACCGTTCAGACGGCTGTTCTGTTCTCTGGCGGCCTAAATTGCCCTCATTTCGCTTTCCCAAAGTTATAGCTGTCTCCATCCTGTGTGAGCCACCCACTCTTTCGCTGCTCAATCCGCTTCTCAAAATAGATTGTCACGCAGGGCTCTTTTTATATCAGGAACTCCTTTGCATATTAGGTGACACACCCCTAATGTAGCCAATCCCCAAAGAGCTTACAGAGGTCTTCTTACAGGGGCTACTGTAAGCTCTTGGAGGATTGCTACATTAGGGGCGTGTCGCCTAATATGCAAAGGAGTTCCTGCTACAAAAAGAGCCCTGATTATGGAACCTTAAGAGCCACAGATTAATTTCATGTTTCTCTAACGGCTAAAATTCTTTTCAAATGCATGCGATAGAGGAGATGTCGATGTTGGGACATCCAGTTTGAGAAGGGGCTTTCAATATTTAAGGTTTCCAACCTTGTCAGCTAGAATTCTGGGGGACAGATGCAGAGATCCCGCCTCCCTCTTGAAAGGTTCCAAGGGAACAACCATGGCTGATTCCGCATTGGCTTTTCCCCTCTGTTGTTTTAGCAAACCCACGGTGGGGCAGAAATTCCCCCCTGCACTGCATGCCGCTTTCACTTCCTTTGATCATCACATTTTATGGTAGCCTCCACACTCCATGCGGCTTTCGCTTTTGTTGATCATCGGATTTTATGGTACCTTCTGCATAGATTTATGGCCATTTTATGGCCACTCAGGGGTGACTTCGCAGTCAGTACGACGTTGCCCCGAGGTATTTGAATGTGGTTTTGAGCTGCACTTTCCCCTCCCAGTTGAGAAAATGTGGAGCGAATGCTAGATGCAGAATCGCCCCATGTGTACAGCTACAACCTTCAGGATTTGGCCTTAGGGAAAAGACCACCAATGAATCTCCTTACTGAGGGAGCTATAGAGGAAGTGAAGCTTGACAACAGAGCATTCCAGTTTCATCTCTCTGGTTCACTGGTTCCCAAAGTGGGCAATACCGCCCCCTGGGAGGCACTGGAACAATCCAGGTGAAGATCCACAAACTGCATCTTTTTTGTCCACTTCTTGAAGGTAGACATCCGGGGGGGGGGGCGTTGAGTTTTTTTTTTCTGAAAAGGGGGCGGAAGGCCAAATAATTTTGGGAGCCTCTGGCTCTGGTCGATTGGTTTACTCTGCCCATGATTCAAACAACTCCAGTCACACGCCAAACCATTTTAATCAACCTCCCCTTTTCAGAAGACTATAACATAATTTCGGAAGCCACCTAGACTGGCAGTGCAAAAGCGTTGTCAACTCGCAGCTGAATTCTGGTGATCCCATACGGTTTCCGAGGCAGCAGGCTAAGAGGGATGGTTTGCCATCACTTGCCTCTGCGTAGCAACCATGGTCTTCCTAGGTGATCTCCTATCCATTCCTAAACAGGGCCAACCCTGATTAATTTCTGAGATCTGATGAGGGAGGAGCTTTGGCTCAGTGGCAGAGCCTCTGCTTGTCACGCAGACGATCCCAGGTTCAATCCTCGGCATCTCCAGTTAAAAGGGACCAGGCAGGAGGAGATGTGAAAGATCTGGAGAGCCGCTGCTGGTATCAGTAGACAATAGTGACCTTAATGGACCCAGGATCTGATACGGCAACCTCATGTTCAAGATCAGGCTAGCCTGGTCAGGCCTGGTGTTGTCTATTTTGACTGGCAGTAGCTCTCCCGAGTCCCAGGCATTCCTCGGTACGGCTGGTAGAGACATGAGATATTTTCACTCTGATCTTTGAGCGCAGTGCTACGTTTTTTCTCCCTCTCCCCCAGAACACTAGGGGGCGCTAGATGAAGCTGGTGGGCGGTAGACTTGGACCAGACAAGGCACTCGTTTACTCTTTGCATAATTTTGGAATTCAGTCCCGATGGATGCATTCATGTCTACTATCTTGGATGGCTTTCGAAACGGGATTAGAGAGGCGAGGGTTGACATTCCCCCAGTGGGGTCAGGGGATCCTTCGATATCGAGGGCCCCTGATCTGCTGCAGCCCAGCTAGCCAGCAGGGGAAACCCACCCCAGAGAACCCCCTCCCAGCACCACCAGAGCCAGTGCGATGACATCACCTGGGAGTGACATAATCTTGTTCCCAGTGTCAGGGATGACACTCTAGGTTTTGGGTAAAACTCTATGGTTTTGAGGCCCCAAAAACCCACAGAGTTTTGCCCAAAACCTAGAGCGTCACCCCCAATGTCAGAAGAAGAAGAAGAGAAGAAGATATTGGATTTATACCCTGCCCTTCACTATCCAAAGGAGTCTTAGAGCGGCTTACAATCCCTTTCCCTTCCCCACCGCACAAACCCTGTGGGGTAAGTGGGGCTGAGAGAGCTCCTTCAAGAACTGCCCTTGAGAGAACAGCTCTGAGAGAACTTGTGACTGACCCAAGGTCACACCAGCAGCTACAAGTGGAGGAGTGGGGAATCAAACTCGGTCCTCCCAGATCGGAGTCCGCACACTTAACCACGACACCAAACATGATGATGTCACTTCTGCATGCAATATAAGAACTCAGTTTGGTGAGCCAGTTTGGTGTAGTGGTTAAGTGCGCGGACTCTAATCCGGGATAACCGGGTTTGATTCCCCACTCCTCCACTCGCACCTGCTGATGTGACCTTGGGTCAGTCACAAGCTCTGGCACAGCTGTCCTTGAAAAAGAGCAGTTGTGTCTCTCAGCCCCACCCACCTCACAGGGTGTCTGTTGTGGGGAGGGGAAGGGAGAGGAGTTTGTAAGCTGCTCTGAGACTCCAAGTGAAGGGTGGGATATAAATCCAATCTCCTCCTCCTCCTCCTCC